>NW_026087398.1:0-77367 GCF_022539395.1 Myiozetetes cayanensis
TCCCCAGGGGCTGTCTCGACCCAGCTGTGGAGGAGCAGGATGAGGAATATCTCTACCCCTCAGTTACTTCTGGGAAGAGCCTCCATCCCTCGAAAGGGCCTGTGTGAGAATTGCTGGAATGTAGGTGGATGAGCCCTGTGGACAGGTCTCAGTGCTCCCCCAGAGCCGTGGGGATCAGCAGACCCCGCTCATCCCTGAGGATGGACACGGCCAGGAACAGCCTGGAAGTCATGAGCCCTTTCCAGGTTCCCAAGTGAGGCATTCCCAGGAGCAAGTGGCACAGCAGAAGTGTCTGGGAGCTCCCAATCCAAGGCTCTCAGGAAGCTGTGACGGTGCCGTAGGAGAAGACCCTCTGTGCGGTGCTGGACAATCCTCCAGTGGCAGAGGCAGCTGTTCCATCTCCAGGGTGCTCTCCCGAGCCAGCACTGGAGAAGAAGGATAAGGAACATCTCTGCACCTCTGTTACTTCTGGCAAGAGCCTCCATCCCTCCCAGAGCCTCCTGAGACCTGCTGGACTCCAGATGGATGAGTCCCCCTGGACTTTTTGGTGGGAGAAATAGAACATTGCTCACAACATTCCACTATGGCCAAATAAGGAATTCCTGGAGGATTTGATCAGGGATGTACCTGAAGCAACCAGGATGTCAGCTGAGCTCTGGGGACCCAGGGAAGATCAAACCCAAATGTTCCAGCCTTTGTGGTGAAAACCACTGACACTGTGCCTGCTCAGAACTGAGGGCAACAAGGGGGGCACCAGACACAGAAAACCCCTCCAGAGACCCCAAAGAAGACCCCAAATGACCAAATAGGTACTTGCAATAGGGGTGTGAGTGTGTAAAGCAAAGTAATGGACATGTGTTGAGTAAGGGGGAATATCCAGTGCCTGTGGAATCAGTGTGTGATCCAAAGCCCTGTGTGTGTCCCTGGGCAGGCTGGATGAGAGGAATTCTCCTCCAGACCCCAGCAGGCTGCACTAAAGAATTCCTGCTTCTTCCCCCCAACCAACTGGGCTGAAGGGCTTGGTTTCTGCTGCTTTTGGGCATCATTGCTGGCCCCCAGATGGGCCCCTGTGCCTGATCTCCCGTGGATTCCAGGGATCTCTGGATCTTCACACCCACACCAGGACTATTCCTGGAGAAGAGCACAGATCCCTGGGCCGCTCTGGGATGTGGAGAAAGTCCCATTGGATAATAAGGCATTCCTTTGGGAATGCTGCCCGTGTAAGATGTGTGGATCTTCCAGTGCTTTGGGGGGGTTATTTGGTGTTCCCCAATTTGGTCTCTGGCTTTGTTTTATCCACTGATCACTGGTTTGTGTTTGTCTTTGTTTCTGCACTGTAACATCTGCACAAGTGGGTTCTGGGTCCAAAACTGACCCCAATTGTACCAGCAGTGAGTCAGCGGTGTGGGGAGTGTGAGAGAAACAATCCAAACCCTGCCAGTGGGGTGGGAATAGGGGATGGAAAGTGTGGAATTGTTCCAGGTGAATGTTGGCAGATGGATTGCACTGAATTGCCCAGAGAAGGGGGGTATAAATATCTCCTGGTCTCGGGGGTACCTTCTCTGGGTGGCCAGAGGTTTTGCCTTGTGGCACCAACCAGGCTAGGGAAGGGAGTGGAATCCTGTTGAATCCAGGAATCCCTGGATTTGGGGTACCTTTGGGAAGGTCACCAGACAGAGGTTCCCACTGGACTGCAGAAACAAAATGTTTCAGTCTTGTTTTGCTCTTCTGATGCAAGTTAAAACATTTGGGGGAAAATTTCCATCTCATTTTAGTACCAAATGTGACCCCAGAGTTGCCTACAAGTACATAGATAAAGTGAGCAAGAATATCTGCTGAATGTGTAAATGTGTGTGTAATCAAAAGCCCTGTCTGTCTGTCCCTGAAGTGGTGAGGCCTGAATTACAGGCCCTGGGCCCAAACTGACCTCTCCATGACCCTTCCAAGCTGATGTTCTGTTTATCCATGTACCACTCATCAGCTAAAACTGTATCTGTCTGTGAGTAAAAGACTGGTAGTGTGATAAAACTGTAGCTTATCAACAAAATGTGTTAAAATCTGCTCATCAACAAAATGTGTTAAACACTTTTTAGTGAGCCATGTTAGTATCTGCTCAGTACTGAACACTCTTTGTACCTGTTCATTGGTGAAATCTGTGTGATTTGTCAGCAAGGTCTGATCTTTGTGTGTGTAGATCCTGGTCAAGGCCCTGGAAGTGATACCTGGCCTTGTCTGGCAGCAGATGGTGCAGGTTGTGACTCCCTTGGCTTGTGAGAAATAGAACATTGCTCACAGCCTTTCACAGGGGGCAAATAAAGAACAATATTATCTTGGAGAAGTCCTGGAGGATTGGATCAGGGATGTACTCGAGCAACCAGGATGTCAGCTGAGCTGTGGGGACCCAGAGAGGATCAAACCCAAACGTTCCAGCCTTTGTGGTGAAAACCAGTGACACTGTGCCTGCTCAGAACTGAGGGCAGCAAGGGGACACCTCAACTTTGGGGGGCACCAGAAACAGAAAAACCCACCAGAGACCCCCAAAGAAGACCCCAAATGACCAAATAAGGACTGGGGATAGAGGGTGTGAGTGTGTAAAGCAAAGTACAGTATTTGTGTGAAGGGAGAATATCTAATGAGTGTGTAAATTGTGTGTGATATAAAGCCCTGTCTGTCTGCCACTGAAGTGCTGAGGCTGAACAACAGGCCCTGAGCAAAGTTGGCCTCTAGAGCTCCAACCTGATGTTCTATTTATCACTCATCAGCTAAAACTGTGTGTGTTTGTGAGTAAAAGATTAGTGTGAAAGACTACACGAAATGTCATTAGTAAGATGTATTAATATCTGCTCATTAGTGGATACTGTTTGTGTCTGTTCATTAACAAAATGTGTGTGATTGTGAGCAAGGTGTGACCTTTATCTCCCTGTGTTTGGGGGCAGGTGAAGGCCGTGGCAGTCGATGTCTGGCCTTGCTTGGCAGCAGATGGGACAGGTTGACTCCCTGGGTTTGCCCCTTCAGGCCTGGCCAGGCTTTGGGTGGGACCCAGGAGGAGAAGGGAGTGTAATAAGTAGTAGTAGTTAAATTTACTCATCAAATTAGTAGTAGTAGTTTACTCATTAAATTATAGTGCATGTTATATTCTTATATACATATATATGTTATTATAATCAATGTTCTGTTAAGATTGGGAGACTGTAAGTTACAGAATGGTTAAGCTAATAGTCATGCAGCTTGCAATTCTTAAGCTGGAAAGACAAATTATTGTGTTTTACTGAATAAGTATTTTGTATCTTTTATAAAAAGCTTATTGTCTCACAACACGCATAAAGTAAAGGAAAGAAGGACAAGGACCGAAGAGTCAGGAACTGAAATGATCCAGAGTATCCAAGATGGACATCTAGAGATGCCTGCACACGAGGCCTCAAGGTCTAAGGACTGATTGAAACTATGGACAGGAAAGCACCTGGCAACTAAAACAGACTTGCAAAGAAACCAACCAGAACCAGACCTGCAAACTCAGATCCAATAGAAGGAGAACAAGTAACTATGGGAGGGGAACTGATAAGGGAATAAAAGTTACTATTTTTGTTCACTGCACTTGCGGGCTGTGAGTGGAGCAGGAGACTCCCTGGCCGCCCAGCATGCTGTTTTGCTTATTTGCATTTTCTATAAATCTTCAATAAATTTTTATTACTATATTTCAACTCAGTTTCATTTTACTTATAACAGGGCCACTGTGACATTACAGGGCTTAAGGGAGCCAAAGGAACTGAGGGACAGTGACAACCTTATGAAATAGTGGGGTCATTGTGACACTGCTAAAACCCATGAAATCAGGAGGCTGTTGTTACACTGGAAAACCTCATGGAATCAAGGGGCCATTGTGACACTGCAGGGCCTCATGGAAACCAAGGAACACAGGGAAACTCTGAAATCTTGTGGAATGAAGGGGCCATTAAGAACTTGGGGCCTTGTGGAAAGAGAGGAACCCTGAAACATTTTGGAACCTGATGGATCCAAGCAGGCATTTTGAAACTGCAGGCCCTCAGAGAAACTGCAGGAACCCTGGGACATAATGGAAGCTCCTGGATCTAAGGGGCCATTGTGACACTGGGGAACCTCTGGGAATGAAGGTGCCTCTCTGACACTGAGGAACCTTTTGGGCTCAAGTGGCCTCTGTGACACTGCAGGGCCTCAGGGAAGCCAAGGAACCCTGGGACACTGTGGAATCTCCTGAAATCAATGGGCCACTCTGATGCTGCAAAACCTCCTGGAACCAAGGGCTCATTGGGACACTGCCGGGCCTCCTGGAACCAAAGGAATGCAGGGACACTGTGGAATCTCCGGGAACCAAGGGGCCACTGTGCCTGCCCAGCACTCCATGGAATCAAGCAGAGCTGCTGCCTCCCCCCCGCCGCCACACGGACCGGAGTCGCCGGCTCTGCCCCGCTTGGACCCCTCTGGAGTCAGCGTGTTCTTGGGCAGCACAACTCAGCTCAGACCTGAGAGTTTCCCAGAGTTTGCTTCTCAGCCTCTTTCCCCTGGTTTTGTTTTCAGTTCTTTGTTCATTCAGGGGAAAAGGGGGAAGGGAGGCACGTGTTGATCCCTGTTTTGAACTGTTTACCAAAGGGAGTTGGGGCAGGGGCGAGAGAGGAGGCAATTTCTCTCTCTGCTGTTGCTTTGAACTGTTCTGTTGGTATTGCTGGTTTTGCTGCTGTATTTCTTGTCAGTGAACTGTTATTTTTTTCACTTATACCTCCTAGTAATTTGTCTCCCTGTATTGGTGGGGAATAAAAGGGGAGTGCGTTTATTTTATTGGAGTTCCCTCCCCAAGATGTGTCTTTAAACCAGGACAGGTTGCTCAAGGGCTCCCTGAAATTTGGCATCATCCACAAAGGACTTGAAAACACCTTTAAGTCTCGTTGTACAAAGAGATAATAAAGATGTTCTCTAGTGGTGTTCAAGGGCTGGTAATTGAGGCATTTCATCAGGAAGTTGCTGCCAAGAGGACTTTGTACCATGGATTTTTTTTTGACACTTTTCAGTCAGCTCCCACCAGTCTGGTTCTAAGGAGACCACAGGAGACCATGTCAAGGGCCTTGATAAAGTCTGGGCACACAACATCCCCTTCTTTTCCCTCCCACAGGGGTTCTGCAATCCCTGCCTTGTCATTCCCATACTTGGAAATGGCTGCAGGAGGACTTGCCATGTCCCCTTCCCTGCTGAGCCTGAGCAGTCTGGAACTCTGCCAAGCCTCCTTGCTGCCCTGTTTGCAGACTGGTTCATGTCTGCCTTTGCCAAGGCCCCAGGAACCTCTGGGATGGCTCTGACCTTTGCAAGGTTAGGGAGAATCTCCTCTCTGAGCAGGAATTTAGAAAGCAAGGGGGTCCTTTCTGCTTCTCATACCTCAATGAGAGGCTTATCCCAGAAACTTTGTCTAAGCCTTCCACCCCTAAGCCGTGACACACGGGCATGTCTTGTCCATGCAGGGCAAACATGGACTGCTGAGTTGGTCATTTCTGTCCCTCCTTGGAGGGAAGAACAACCTCCCTGCCCTGGGCTGAGAGGCCAGTGCTGGGAACACCCTGGCTGTGCAAGGGCACTGCTGGGTGCCCCCACATTGACCCCTCCCACACTTGTGCTGCTCATGCTGTTTTCCTCTGCAGGGCCTTGTGTTGGGCACAGCCTGCAGAGCCAACTGCAAAGGAGATGGAAGCTTTCAGGCCCTGCCCTGAGGAGATGCCCCTGCAGGATGGCAGTGCTGCTGCAGAGGTCAGCTCTGTGCCAGCAGTGCCCATGGCTGTCCCTGCCTGCAGTCCCTGCCCAGTCCTGCAGCAGGACTGGCCCCGACTGCCTGAGCACTGAGGCCTCAAACAACACAGGGCTCTGCAGGACAGTGGGCAAGGGCAGGAGGAGGAGGCCACGGAGGAGAAGGGCTTCTTCTCCCTGGCAGGGCTGCTCTGCTGGGACTCTTTTGTTGCCCAGCTCTGCACAGAGGCACCGACCCTGCAGCTCCAGAGCAGTCAGAGAGGAAAGATGTCAGGGAAACCAGTCAATGCAGAGTCCTTAATTTCCTTTCAGCATACAATGAGTACAACTGCCATTTTGAACAGCCTTTGGGCAAGGCTAGAAAGGCAAACACTGAACTGACAATGTCATTTATATATAAAAACATATATATATATATATATTTTCATATATATAAACACTTTTTGGTATGAACCAATTCTCACAAAACTAAAACCCATACTGGGAGAAAAAAATAGAGAAGATACGGGCCATTATTAAGTACATAACAGGATTAGTCTTTAATGAGATACATGACTGAAGAAGAAAGAGAGTTTATTGCTTCTGAAAAACACCCAGTTATCTTATTCCTCAGGACATCCTTGAGCTCCTGGTTCCTCAGGCTGTAGATGAGGGGGTTCACTGTTGGAGGCACCATTGAGTAGAGAACTGACAGGGTCAGATCCAGGGATGGGAAAGAGATGGAGTGGGGCTTCAGGTAGGCAATGAATGAGGTGCTGAGGAACAGGGAGACCACGGCCAGGTGAGGGAGGCACGTGGAAAAGGTTTTGGCCCGTCCCTACTCAGAGGAGATCCTCAGCACAGCCCTGAAGATCTGCACATAGGAGAAAACTATGAAAATGAAAAATCCCAAGAAAGGAAAAGCAGTAAAAGCAAGAAGCCCATTTTTCCTCAGGTATGTGCTTGAGCAGGAGAGCTTGAGGATGTGTGGGATTTCACAGAAAAACTGGCCCAGGGCATTGCCCTGGCACAGGGGCAGGGAAAATGTATTGGCTGTGTGCAGCAGAGCATTGAGAAACCCAGAGGCCCAGGCAGCTGCTGCCATGTGGGCACAAGCTCTGCTGCCCAGGAGGGTCCCGTAGTGCAGGGGTTTGCAGATGGCAACGTAGCGGTCGTAGCACATGATGGTGAGGAGACAATACTCTGCTACAATGAAGAACAGAAAGAAAAAGGCCTGTGCAGCACATCCCTTGTAGGAGATGGTTGTGGTGCCCCAGAGGGAGTTGTGCATGGCTTTGGGCACAGTGGTGCAGGTGCAGCCCAGGTCTGTGAGGGAGAGGTGCAGCAGGAAGAAGTCCCTGGGGGTGTGCAGGTGCTGGTCGCAGGCTACGGCGCTGAGGATGAGGCCGTTGCCCAGGAGGGCAGCCAGGGAGATGCCCAGGAAGAGCCAGAAGTGCAGCAGCTGCAGCTCCCGCCTGTCTGAAAATGCCAGGAGCAGGAACTGGGCCATGGAGCTGCTGTTGGACATTTGGTGCCTCCTCAGTGTTTGGATCTGTTGAGGAGGAGAAGTCAATGCTGAGTTAGACCAGGCTGCTGCAGCCAAACAGGACACGTCTCACAACCACCCCACTCTCAGGCTCTCTCTCCTCACTCAGACCTCCCTGCAGCTCCCTCCCCTGAGCTCTGGCTGTTGCTGCCTGAATTCCTCGTGTTTGTTCCCACACTTGCACCTGCCACAGTTAGGAGTCGTTGTGGATGTTGAAAATCCCTGACATTTCCATGGCACTGCAGGTCAATTCTTGTGGGTTCTGAGAGCACAGGGATGGTCCCTCAGTGCAGACAGAAGAGCTGCTCTGCCCATCAGTCTGTGCTCAGCTGCCCTGTGCTGGTAGCTTGGAGCTGCAGGAGCATCACACTCAACTGTTCCCCTACACAGAAACTGCACAGACAGCCAGGAATCTGTGTCCAAAGAACAGACTGACACATTCCTCACCTTTTCATCTCTGCCCTTCCAGAGTGAGACACAAATGCTCCTTGCAGCTGCCCAGAGCATTTCCATGGAGTTAGCACTGAGGAGTTTTCTCCACGGGGATCCTGTGCAGCACAGAGATACTATGGCAGAACTCTGCCCTTCTGGAGGGCACCTGCAGCCCTGCAGGACACCCAGGGAAACAGCTGAAGAGCCTGAAGTTGCCTGGAGGGCACTTGGGCACTTTGGTCCTACAGACACAACCCTAAAGCATCACCCAAAGGGTTTGTGTCTGCACAGGAATCTGCCCCCCCAAACCCCACACTGGCTCAGAAAAGCCAAGGGTGAAAATAAGGACAGCCCAGGTAGCAGGGGATGGCAGGGAAATGCCCCAGTGCTGCTGCCAAGGGAGGAGGGACAGGCAGAGCCAGATGGAAATGAGGGCCTTGTCCTTGCCTGGGCTCTGTCTGCTGCAGAGCAATGCCCAGCCCAGCCCCCGTGGGCCTGAGGGCAGAGGCTCTGCTTGGGCTGGCAAAGGAGCCCAGGCAGGAGCTGCTCAGGGAAGGGCTCTGTGCCACAGACACAGGCAGGGAGGGGCCACATCCCCCTGGGCAGCACTTGTGGCAGCAGCTGCCTCTCCCTCCCTGCCTGGGTGTGTGTGAGGAGCTGTTCCTGCCAGCAGCCCCTCCCTGTGCCCAGCTCAGCTCCCTGCCAGTGCTGCCAGAGCCCATGCCCAGCCCTGGGCCCAGGGGCAGCTCTGCCTGGGCAGGGGCTGCAGAGCAGATCCCAGAGCCCTGCGCTGGCTGGGAAGGGGCAGGGGTTGGCAGTGGATGTGCTTCCTGAGAAGGGCTCTGGCACAGGGAACCTTCTTGCCCTGAGCCTCTGATGGGGCAGCAGCAAGTCCTGCTCTGCAGCAGCTTCTCCTGCTGCCCCCCAGCAAATCCAGCACAGCCATCCTGACAGCTCCTGCCAGGGCTGCCATTTGGCAGCTGCAAGAGCCACTTGCAGCAACTCCCCTGCCCTGCTCTGCAGCCACAGCCTTCCCGTGCCAAAGGGCTGCCAAGGTTCCTCCCCTGAGCAGCTCTGCCCTGTCCTCCCAGCCCAGGATCCCTTTCACCTCCTGCTCCCTTCTCCTGGCTGCCCTTGCTGCCTGCAGCTCCTGCCCTGCTCTGCCATAGGGCCACTTCCTCTGCCCTGCAGGGACTGGGAGAGTCCTTCTGAAAGATCCTACAAGCTGTGGGATGTGGCAGCTTTAGGAGATCCCTTCAGGAAGGGAACTTTAACTGTCTTCTAGCCAGAGAATTCTTCATTCAAATCCTGGGAAGGTTTATCCCATAGTGAGAGCTCAGTCCCCTCCCAGCCCAGGCTGCCTCTCATCTCTCTGCCTTCTCTCCTTTGCCCTGGGTGCTGCAGGAAGTGTCCTCAGCCCTGCTGGGCTGTGCAGAGGAGCTGCTCAGCAGCAGAGCTGTGTCTTTGAAGCTGTTCTTGGTTGCCAGGAGCTCCCTGTGTGCCAGGAGCCCGGCCCAGCTCAGCAGCACAGCGACAGCCCCAGGCATTTCCTCAGCCTCGGGGGCTTTGGGGATGAGTCCCTGAACATCAGAGCCTGAGAAGAGTTGCAGGAACCTCTTGAGAAACCAAAGTGAGACTCAAACTGTAAAGTTTCTTGTAATGGTAATGAATCCCACTGAGGGATCCAACTGAGAAAAGATCTTGTTAGAGCACAAACCTGGAAACTGTGATGACAGGTCAGAGAATCAGAAAATCATCAAGGTCTAAAGAGACCAAGATCTTTTGGTCCAATTGTCAACCAGAAACATCAAAATCACCCCTAAACAACATACCACAGTGCAATATCCAGGTTTCATCTGAACACTTCCAGAAACTCTATCACCTCCATAAGAATTTTATTCCAATACCTAAACATTCAGTGAAAAATGAATCTAGAGGCTCAAGATGCACTGGTTCTAAAATTGGCAACACAGCAAACGATGACTGTCAACAAATATTAAGGTCCCTCAAAGATCCCACTCCAATGGACATGGTTAAGGAGTGTCGCAATGTAGCATCCAACACATACAGCAAATCCCTACCAACTGAAGTCCTGGCAGTGTAATAACAACCGAAGGAGGCTACGTGTCACCACTGCACACAAACAGGACATTTTCAAAGGGATTGCTCTCAACTGAAAAGAAGAGCACCTATAGTACCACCCAGCTTATGTTACCCATGCCAAAAGGGATTGCCCTGGGCCAGTGACTGTAGATCACTCTTGGACAGAGAGGGGAAAGCTGCACAAAGGCTGGCCTCAATTTCAGGAAATGGGGAGCCGAGCACGAAGGGCAATGCAATGATAAAAAATGCCCCACAAGTCAAGCACACCCAGCTGCTCCCCTCACTCCTGGACAGAGACCCAGAGTAAGTGTCTCTAGGGTGGAGTTGGCATCTCCCCACCAACTCACAATAAGCAGTGACAACTACCAAACAGTTCTCGTGAGACCAACGAATAACCTTCCAGTACCTGCTGGAAAATACATTTTAACTGGGACTACTCCATCTAATAATACAGGGTTAACAGTTATCCCACAATCAGTGACTGTAGACAACTCTAAGGCATTAGAAGTGACAGTAAAAACTCTATTTCTACCTGTGGAGCCAGACACAGAAACATCCATTGCCAATTTAGCCTGCATCAACATCAAAGGGGTAGAAGGAGCCAAGAAACCAAAGTGTCTTCACTTTCCTGATTGAAGGACCAGAAGGTAAAACTGCCTCAGCAAAGCCCTATGTCCTTAATATCCCAATGACCCTCTGGGGGAGAGATATGATAGGACAATGGGGAGTTCAACTAACTGCCTCAAATTTAATTTAAAGGCCACTGGTGAGCCACAATCTCCTGCCCTCACATGGCCCTCTGACGAGCCAATCTGGGTATCCCAGTGGCCCCTAAAGGGAGAGAAATTGCGGCAAATCAACCTACTATTACATGAACAAGGAGCAAAGGGACGTATCATGCCAACTGATAGTCCCTGGAATTTCCCCATTTTTACCATACGAAAGTGGAGACTGCTACAGGATTTAAGAGAACTCAATAAAATAATAGAGCCAATGGGGGCTCTGCAGCCAGGGTTTCCATCACTACAATGACACCTTGGAAGTGGTCTATTGTTCTCATTGATAGAAAAGATCATTTCTTTAACATTGCATTAAACCCTAAAGACTCTCGTAGGTTGGCATTTACAGTGCCTTCCATCAATGCAGCAGAACCATCTCAGCGCTATCACTGGACAGTCCTCCCACAAGGAAGGAGGAATAGCCCCTCCGTTTACCAAAAAGTCGTTGCAGACGTGTTATCACCAATCCATCGACAGTGTCCGGATACCATCATGTATCACTCTATGGACGATCTCTTGCTGGCAGTGGAATCTGAGGGACAACTCATGCAAGTCCATTTGTCTGTGAAAACTGCACTATTGACACATGGTCTGAAATTGCACCAGGGAAAGGACAAGTGACAGTTCCTTGGAAATATCTTGGATTTCAAATTAATAACACCACTATTCAGCCCCAGGCTGTTACTTTACCCACTGACAACCACACCTTAAATGATTCACAGTCGCTACTGGGCTTAATCAATTCGGTTTGGCCTCTGTTAGGTATAACAACAGACACCCTGAAACTGCTTTTTCAGCTCCTGAAAGGCGAGGCAGACTTAACCTGCCCTCGATGCTTAACACTGGCAGCCCTGGCAGTATTAAAGGAAATAAATCAAAGACTGAATTCCTGACAGAGAAAAAGAAAAGTGTAAGGGTTACTTTTTGTTTTAGTAATTTTTAAAGGTATCAAACAACCTTATGATGTAATAGGACAATTAGATGTAAAAGGCAAAGACTTTCTATAATGGGAATGGGTTTTTTAAGCTTCCAGTTTTCCAAACGCATTCCTACATATCCTGAGATGCTCTCCAAAGTCTGGCACAAAAGGAGATTGCGGTTTTGGGAACTCTTGGGGAGGGATCCAGATGTTATTTATGTTCCTCTGTCTACTGCTCAACTAACTCAATTGCAGATTCATAGCTCTGATTTTCAGTTAGCCACTACTGATTACAGGGGTCAATTTTCAGTTCACCGTCAACCTTTTTTGCAACTGCTAGCCCTTACTCAACCAGAGCTAACACACAACTATTCTCCTGTTCCACTAACCAGTGCTAGAACTGTTTTCACAGATGGTTCTGGCAGAACGTCTAATGCAGCAGTCACCTGGCTCAGAGCAGGAAAATGGGTATATGACACGCACAAGGTAAGAGGTTCCTCTCAGATAGCAGAGCTCTCTGCAGTCATACCTGCATTTCAGCTATTTCCAGAGCCTTTAAACATTGTTTCCCATTCAGCCTCTGTCATCGGAGAAGTCTGACGAATTGAGAATTCATCCATAGAAGATATCTCCAATTACAATTAGCTCATATGCTGAAATCATTACTGTATGAAATTAGTAAACACAAATTCCACATAATCCACATTAGTTCTCATGCTCCTCTCCCAAGGCCCATCCCAGCAGGAAATCATGTGGCAGATCAAATAGCTGATACAGGGCACCTTGCCCAAACTGCAGTGATTCCAAACAATTTCAAAAAAGCAAAGCCTTCCCACAGCTTTTTTCACCAAAATGCAAAATCCCTCCAAAAAACATTCCACCTTACACTATCTCAGACCAGAGCAATTATTTCTGTGTTCCCTGACTGCCAGAGCCTCACTCCTCTACCATCTGAGAGGGTAAACCCTCATGGAATTAACCCACCTGACATCTGGCAGTTAGGTATAACGCATTATTCACCATTTGGAAAATTAAAATACATCCATGTGTCCATTGACACATGTTCTGGTGCCATTGCAGCAGCAGCACATGCAGGAGAGAAGGTCCAAGATGTCAAAAAGCACCTCTATCTGCAATATCAGTCCTTGGCATCCCCAAAACGATAAAAACAGATAACAGACCAGCATACACTTATTACTCTTTAAAAGAATTTTCCAACATGTGGGGCATCTCCCATGTCACAGGGATCCCTCACTCCCTCACTGCTCAAGCAGGGGCAGAGTGTGCTCATCAAACACTCAAGAATATGTTAACCAAACAACAAAACACCACAATTGGACTTAGATGGGAGTGTGGGAATGATTGGGGTTTGGCCGATGTGCTGCTAAAGTCATGCATTAATTTGGGTTTCCTTTCTTGGAGCTGACAAAGAGAAGAACCCAGGGACTGCAGGAACCCCTGAGCCAGCCCAAGGATCGTGCTTTTGGAAGGTGGATGGACAGGCCAAGCTCTCTGCAAGATAAGTGAAGGGCTCTGAGCCAGAGAGGGGATGAGAGCCGGGTACAGGCTTGGGAATTGCTGGGAGGGCTTTTGAAATGAACGTAGGGAAGGGGATGTCTAAGAACCAGTCCCTTAGGAGAGGGAAGCGGAGAGACTGAGTTTTGACCCCAGCACTGGGGTGTGCAGGGAAGAGCAGAGAATATCCCCCATGTAAGATTCTTGTGGGTCTGTCTTTGCAGTTCTGACAGGCACTATTTGTCACGGCCTATCCTCTCCATTCCAGAACAGGCCCTGGCAACCAAGGAACCAACACCCCACACCAGCACAGTCAGACCCACCCACGTGCTTTGAGCCCTTTTGTTACGTCACGGTCTATCCTGTCCATTCTGGAATAGCCTGTGGATACCAAAAAAACCAAACCCTCACCATGTGACAGTTCAACCCCATCCGTGTGCCAAAGGTTGCTTTGTGATGTCACAGCCTATCGTCTCCATGTCTCCTATCTCCATTCCGGAACAACCCCTGGCAACCAAAAAGCCAACGTCCCAAAACCCCGAAATGCAACCCCACTCGTGTGTCCTGGGTCCCTTTGTGATGTCACAACCTATCCTCTCCATTCTGGAATAACCTCTGGAAACCAAAGAACCAACAGAATGTCAAAGTGCAGCCCCACCCATCTGCCATGGCCCCTTTGTGATGTCACGGCCTTTCCCCCAGGAAAAAAAGCCTGTAACCTTTGGGTTTCAGGTGCAGTTGGTGGGACACCCTGGGCATTCCATGGGCAGCAAGAGCTTTCTCTCCTGGCACCTTTTGTCTGGCAGGAATCTTTGTCCAGATTCAAATTTGGCAGTCGGACTGACAATTCCAGTACGGGGCTCCTGCAAGTGAACGACAGCCCTGCCCTCCAGGAAAGAAACCCCTTACCCTCGGTCTCTTTTCCTGTTCCTTCAAATACAACCTGCAGGGAAGCTTTCTGCCATCTCTTCTCTTGGGAATTGTGAAGATAGACCCACTCCCATGTTTAATACCTCAGGCAAAACCACCCTGTTAACACCTTTCCCAACCTTCCCCAACCTTTCCCAAAGCTGAGATGTGGAAAGAACAAGTGCCCTTGTCCCTGGCTGTGCTGCTGTGCTGGGAGTCTCTTCCCTCCAGCTCTGCACACAGGCACTGCCCCTGCAGCTCCAGAGAAGGGCTGAAGAAGCATCTTCAACACAGAAATCAGGGCAGGTGTATCAGGGATTGTTGGTATTTTTTGGTCTGTGTTTGGCCCAGTCACCTGCAGAAGTTTTGTTCTTTGCCTGCCAAGTTCACTGATAAAAGGGAGCTTCATCCTTGGAGAGACACTTTCTTGCATAAACTGTTGTAATTGGTGCTCTGTGATCGGCTGGTTGTCTGTAGAGGACATTTGAAGGAGAAACCGAAGAGGAGGGGATGAAGTAAAGCCCCCAGACCCAAATAGATCAGAGCCCTTGAGTGAAACAGCGCAAGTGCGAGGGGAATCCCCACGTTCTCCCGCATGGCTGAAGGGGGGCACTCACAGAATGGGGCAGGGACCGAGGGCCTCTGGCTGGGTGGTGCTGCCACACCGGCCCAGGGAGACGTCCCTGGCTAAATGGATAAAAATGCAGGTGGCTTGTGCTGGGGACTCTCAAACTTCACAGGAAGGACAACGTTGCCTTTTGTGGGGACGCCGCTATCTTTGTGAGCTCCAAGGATGCAGCCTCTGCTGTGGGGAATTCTGGTTATCCTGGGGTCGGTAAGACAACCTCGTAAAACACACCTGTGTGAGTGGGGGTTTCACTGAGGGCTTAGTTCACTCCTCTCCTTTCCTGTCTCTCAGATTCCTGTTTACTTGGCCACTTTCTGTAATAAATATTGGGTTTATTGATGAGCTCTCAGCAGTGTCTTGGTTTTCAATCTCAGCATCCTTTTGTACTCACCCTGTTACAGTCAGAAAAATCATAAGCCTAAGAAGCATTGCTGTGATCCTTGTAGTGTTGGACAGCAGTGTCTTAAGTTCGGAAAAAGAGGGAGTGATGAGGAGAGCATCATAGACCCTCAGGAACTCCAGCCGACCCCCGGTAGGGTGAATTGGAGACCAGAGCCCTTTAGGAAGAGACCTGACAGCCCGCAGGAATTGGGATTAGATGCAACAGACACTGAAAGTATAGCAGAGAGTATGGAAGACCCCCAAGAGTGGGTGAGTAGTACACATCGGGGTGGGACCATGGGACAGAAAGCTGGGGCCAAGACTGGGGGTAGAACAAAAGCTAGAGCTGAGAGCAGCCACACTGTTGCCCCATTTAGGATCAGTAATAACAGCTGCAGGCACTCCAACAAAAGTGAAAGTGCCGTTTTTGTGGAGTGATTTGAACAGCTGGAGGGAGGAAGCAAAACTGTTTAGGGAAAATCCTGAAAAGATGGGTAAGAGATTGGAATTAATTGTGAAAAATCAGGGCATAGATTGGTCAGATGTCGACTTGATTCTCTCAGAATTGACAGAAACAGAAAAACAGCAAGTAATAAAAGCAGCAAGAAATCATGTGGAAGGGCAGATTGCAACAAATGTTGGAAGGGGAGACATAGATAATATTTTTCCAGTGCAAAAACCTAACTGGGACCAAAATGACCCGGGCCAGTATAAGTTATTGGAACAGTATAGAAGGTTGGTCCAGGTGGGATTGCGGAATGCTACACCTAAAGCAGTGAATTGGGCTGCCTTGTACCATGTAAGGCAAGGATGGGAGGAGACCCCCACGGCATTCTTAGACAGACTTAGAGCTGCCAGGAGAAAATACTCTACCCTGGATCCGTCATCAGAGACAGGTAAACAACAACTGGTGGGGTTGTTCATGGGACAAAGTAACCCTGATGGTAGAAAAAGGTTACAGAAAATTGATTATCCTTCCAATAAAGATTTAGAGGTGTTAAGGAATGAAGCCTGGAAAGTGCCCAACAACAGGGAGAAAAGACAAGATAGAAAACTTACAAAGGCTGTGGTTGCTGCTTTAATTCTGAATTCAAATATTAGGGGTGGTGGCAGAGGGCAGGCAATGTGAGGAAGAGGGGGCTCACCTTTTCAACAAGCAAGAGAGGGACAAAATCAATGTGCCCATTGCATGCAGGAGGGACACTGGAAATGGGATTGCCCCACATTGGCAAACGGGAACCCAGGAGGAGCTGTCATCGCTCATCAGACCAGGGAATGAGGGGGACCAGTGAGTCATTCCCTGGAGACCCACTGGTTAAAATGGAACAAGGGGAAGGTGAAAAAGAATTAGACTTTTGGGTTGACACTGGAGCCACATTTTCAGTTCTAAACCAAGTACTAGTGCCTAAAAGTGATAAACTTGTTCAAGCTGTGGGAGTAACAGGCCTATCAGAAAAAGCTTTCTTTCTGAAACCCCTCCAGTACAAAGATGGGAAAAAATGGGAATTCATCAATTTTTAAATCTGCCTAATTCCCCAAAGCCTCTGTTGGGGAGAAATTTGTTGGAAAACCTGGGAACTGTGATTAAGTTTAAAAAAGGTAAACTTGAATTTCAGGTAACAATTAATAGCAGCCCTGAGATTGGTCCTGAGCTGCGTAAAGCCAGAGCAAAACAATCAAAATATCAGTCACATTTTAGATTGAGTGTATTCCTTGGTATGGGCTACAGATGTACCCGGTACATCAAAAAAGGCAACCCCTCTTCAGATAGAATTATTACCAGGAGCAAAGCCAGTAGTCAGGAAACGATATCCATTGATGTTAGAAGGCAGAAAAGGAATTGAACCAACAAGTGAAAACTTTTTGAAGCTGGAACTTCTAATAGAGTGTGAATCAGACTTTAACATCCCAATTCTCCCAGTTAAGAAACCAAGTGGAACTTGCAGACTAGTTCAGGATTTCGGGGGAGTAAATGAGATAACTAAAACCTTATACCCTGTGGTAGCAAATCCCTATACACTTCTAACAAAATTGAGAGAGAATTTCAATGGATTCACAGTAGATTTAAAAGATACCTTTTTCTGTCTACTCCGAGCTCAGAAAAGTCAAAAGATTTTTGCTTTAGTGTGGGAATCTGTCCATAGTGGGAGAAAGACTCAATGAAGTTGGACAGTCTTCCCACAGAAATTTCAAAATAGTCCCACTTTGTTCAGTGACCAACCAGTCCAAGAGCTGGAACAACGGCAGCAGCCACCGGCAAATGACGTTCTTCTACAATATGGAGATGACTTGTTAATAGCGACTGGAACAGAAGAAGTGAGTGTGCAGTGGACAATCTCTCTGTTAAACTCCTTGGGTTTAAACAGTTCCCGAGTTTCCTGACAGAAAGCACGGTTGGTGCAAGAGAAAGTGGTGTACCTGGGGTATGAAGTCTCTGGTGGACAATGTTCCCTGGGAACAGCAAGAAAGGAATCCATCTGCCAGACACCCAGCCCAGAAACAGGGAGAGATCTCCAAGCCTTTCTAGGAATGACAGGTTGGTGTAGTTTATGGCTCTATCAGTGTGGAGTACTTGTAAAGCCTTTGTATGACCTGCTGAAAAGAACCCAAAAGAACATCGTGTGGAGCCCTGAGACAGACAAGACCTTCAAAGGCCTGAAGCGGGAGCTCAGGAGGGCTCCGGCGTTGGCTTTGCCTGATGGGAAGAAGCCCCTTTGGTTGTTGTGCCATGAACGTCAAGGAATGGCTTTGGGGGTCTTGGACCACCAAGCAGGGCCATCCAGGAGGGCTGTGCTCGACTGCAAACAGTGGGATGGAGTCAGCAAGGGATGGCCCAGCTGTCTGACAGCAGTGGCTGCAGCAGTCATGGACCACTGTCCCAGTGATGTCACTGATGACCCCAGTGATGTCACCACTGTGCCTGGGATGTCACTACTGTCCCTGTGATGTCACTGGTCTGTAGTGATGTCACTGCTGTCCCCAGGGGTGGTCCCTGTGTCCCCAGTGATTTTAGGGCTGTCCCATGTGACGTTACCACTCTCCCCAGCGATGTCACTGTTCCCCAATGATGTCACTGAAGACCCTGTGATGTCACCATTGTGCCCAGTGGTGGCACCAGGTCCCTGTGATGTCACCAGACCCCTGTGATGTCACCGCTGCCCCTGTGATGTCACCGCTGGCCCCAGCAGTGGCACCATGTCCCTGTGATGTCCCAGACCCCTGTGATGTCACCTCTTTCCCTTTGAAAGCACCACTATCCCCAGGGGTGAAACCCCTGTCCCTGTGATGTCACCGGTCTCCAGTTATATCACCAAAGTCCCTGTGACATAACTGCTGTCCCTCTGATGTCACTCGTGTTTATTGATGTCACTGCTGTCCCCATGGGTGTTACCACTGTCCCCTGTGATGTCACTACTGTCCTCAGGGTGTCATCCATGTCCTGCGGGAGGCACCTATGTCCCTGAGATGTCACTGGTCCCCAATGATGTCACCGCTGTCCCTGTGATGTCACCGCTGTTCCCAATGATGCCACCGCTGTCCACTGTGATGTCACTGGTGTCTCTATGATGTCATCCCTGTCCTTGTGAAGTCAGTACTGTCCCCTCTGATGTCACTGATGTCCCTGTGACATCACGGCTGTCCCTTTGTTGTCACCAGTCCCCTGTAATGCCATTGGTCCTCAATGATGTCACCGCTGTCCCTGTGATGTCACCACTGTCCCCTGTGACATTAGCAATGTCCCCGATCAAATCACTGGTGTCTCTGTGATGCCAACACTGTCCCTGTAAAGTCACCGATGTCCCTGTGACATCAGGGTTGTCCCTTTGTTGTCAACAGTCCCATGTGATGTCACTGGTCCCAAATGATGTCACTAATGTATCTGTGATGGCACCACTATCCCCTGTGATGTCACCAGTGACACCAATAATATCACTGGTGTCTCTGTGATGTCACCCCAGCCTTGTGAAGTCACCAATGCCCCCTGTGGTGTCAAAGGTGTTCCTGTTAATGTCACTGGTGTCTCTGTGGTGTCATCACTGTCCCCTGTGATGTCAACAATGTCCCCAGTGATGTCCTACTGTCCCTGTGATGTCACCATTGTGCCAAGCCATGGCACCAGGTCCCCGTCATGTCACCGATGGCAGTGATGTCCCTGTGACATCACAGCTGTCCCTTTCTTGTCAGCAGTCCCCTGTGATGTCACCCATCTCCCTATGATGTCACCACTGTCCCCTGTGATGTCAACAATGACCCCAATGATGTCACTGGTGTAACTGTGATGTCACCCCTGACCTTGTATAGTCACTGAAGTCCTCTGTGATGTCACCAATGTCCCTGTGACATCACGGCTGTCCCTTTGTTTTCACCAGTCACCTGTGATGTCACTGGTCCTCAGTGATGTCACCAATGTCCCTGTGATTTCACCAAACCCCTTTGATGTCACTGGTGTCCTTGTGACATCACAGCTCTCCCCTTGTTTTAACCAGCCCCCTGTGATGTCACTCATCCCCAATGATGTCACTGCTGTCCCTGTGGTGTCACCACTGTGCCCTGTGGTGGCACTGTGTCCCTGTGATTTCACCGATATCCTTGTGATGTCACCGATATCCTTGTGATGTCAGCAGACCCCTGTGATGTCACCCCTGTCTTTGTGAAATCACTGATGTCCCCTGTGATGTCACTGATTTCCTTGTAATACCACGACTGTCCCTTTGTTTTCATCAGTTCCCTGTGATGTCACTGGTCCCCAATGATGTCACCACTGTCCTTTGATGTCACCAATATCCCCAGTGATGTCACTGATGTCTCTTTGATGTCAGCCATGTACTTGTGATTTCACTGTGTCCCATGTTATGTCACTGATGTCCCTGTGACATCACAGCTGTCTCTTTGTTTTCACCAATTCCCTCTGATGACACTCGTCCCCAGTGATGTCACCAATGTCCCTTTCATTAGGGTTGGGGGTTAGGGTTAGGGTTTAGGATTTAGGGTTTGGGTTAGGATTAAGGTTAAGGTTCGGGTTAGGGGGTTAAAGTTCAGGGTAGGCTTAAGTTTACGTTTAGGCTTAGGTTTTAAGGTTAGGGTTAGGGGTTAGTGTTAGGGTTAGGGGTAAGGGTTAAGTTATGGTTAGGTTTTAGGTAACCTTTTGGTTAGAATAAAGGATAGGGTTAGGGTTAGGGTTTACAGTTAGGATTGGGGTTAGGGTTTAGGATTAGGGTTTAGGGTTAAATTTAGGGTTTAGGAAAGTTTTTGGTTAGAGTAAGGGATAGGGTTACGATTAGGGTTTGGGTTAGGGTTAGAGTTAAGGCTGTATGAGGCAAAAACATCCCCTTTCTCTTCCCTGTCTCGGTGCGTGGGGCGAAAATCGCCCTTGTCAGGGAGCGCCTGCAGGCTCTGCTCCTCCGGTGATCCAACAGCGGCCCCTGCTGACCGGGATTGGAATTGCGCCAAAAAGAGAGGAATACCGGAGTGGTTTCTTTTTTTTTTTAGGGGGATTTTTGGTACAGGATTATTTGGTTGTTTTTGTACTCTTTTGTTGTTCTGCCAACACACATATATCCTTTAATAAAGGGCTATTGTTTTTCCTTTCTCCATACTTTCTCTCCATACTGGAGCCTCTTAATTTCAGACTTACAATTGCTTAGATGGAGGAGTTTAGTCTTCTTCCTAAGTCATCCTCCTTCGACAAACACTTGTGTTTCATTAAACTGAGAGAGGTGCAAAGTCATGCTTTGTTTACAGCTCAGAGATTTTGCAGGCTCTTCCCATTTGCCTCTGCCCCTCTCAGAGAACTTGTGTGGACACCTTCCCTGCCTGCACCAGGTGATTTCAAAAAACTGAGAGTGGGGGTATTTCTTGGAGAAAGACCAGGGATGTTTTTAGGCCTCTCCAAGCAAATGTTTCCTTTGGGAGAGCTAAAGGCAGGGCAGTGGGGGGAACAGCAGAAATGCAGCTCCTCCAGGAATTTCAGCGCCTCCAGGAATTCCCAGCACATACCCACAGATCCTCCCAGAGGGGTGAGGCAGACATCAAGGTTTTACATGAATGCCCTGTTTGGGATAACTTAGGAGATGGTTGCATCCCCTCTCCCTTACCCAGAGGCTGGAGATGCTGCTGTCTGGGAGCAGGAGGTGCCTGTGTGGGGGTTCAGCACCGCTGGCTTGGTGCAAGTACAAGAAGCATTTGGACGATACTCCCGGGCACGTGGTGTGGCTCTGGGGGATGGTCCAGGGAAGGGTCAGGAGTTGGACTCGATGATCCTTGTGGGTCCCTTCCAACTTGGAATATTGGGTGTGATTCTCTGAAGTTCCCCAGGGCTGTGTGTGAGCAGAGAGCAGGGGCTGAGCAAAGCAGAGCAGGGCAATGGCAGCACAGCCCTTGAGCACTGCCCCAAGCGGGCTGAGCCCAAAGGGGAGCTGGGGGTGGGGTTGGTCCCACTCAGGTTAGGGGGCAGAGACACGGGGACAGCAGGGAGTGCAGGGCAGGGAGAGCATCAGAGGGAACTGATGGGCATGGGGATGTCTCCAGGCTGGGCTCTCCCAGTGCTCAGTGGCCCCATCTCTCCAGGACGAGGGTGCTGATGGGGGCGGACGACAAGAGGAGCAAGGTGAGGACACAGCACAGGATTCAGATCCAGAGGGGAATGGCTGACCCTGGAAGAAGGGTGGGTCACAATGTGGACAAAACATATCCAGGAGGAAAGAAGAGTAGAAAGGGCTCACAAGTTATCACTTGCCTCTGACAGGGAATATTGTCTTAGTCGAGGGGTTGCTGTCTGTTAGAGAAATGTAGAGCTCATGATTCTTGGTGTCCTGTGCAGGGACCATCCCAGACACTGAACTCCTCCCCCAGCTCCCATCTTGATCCTTTAGATGAATGTGGAACCAGCCAGCTCATGCAAATCTGCCCAACTGGCTGACATGGGCTCTTAGAAAAAGAGAAGAGACCAGAGAAGGTGTGATGGGGAGAGGAAGCAGTGAGCAGGATATGCCATTCCAGCCCAGTGAGATCCCAGCTGATGAACCTCCTCATGTCCTGGTGGTGGCAGCTGGGCAGCCTTGGCCCTGATGCTGAGGGTCACTGAGTGTGTGAGGAGGGAATCCTTCACCATTGGTGGCTGTGCCTGCCTGGGAGCTGGACCAGCTTTCTGGGAGGAGAAAGGCACAGGTTGAGAGCCTGCAGCTCCCCCAGGAATTTCAGCGCCTCAGGAATTCCCAGCACATACCTGAATCCTCCCAGGGGGTGGGAGGCAGACATCAAGGTTTGACAGGAATGCCTTGTTTGGGATAACTTAGGAGATGGTTGCATCCCCTCTCCCTTACCCAGAGGCTGGAGATGCTGCTGTCTGGGAACAAGAGGTGCCTGTGTGGGGGTTCAGCACCGCTGGCTTGGTGCAAGTACAAGAAGTGTTTGGACGATACTCCCGGGCACGTGGTGTGACTCTGGGGGATGGTCCAGGGAAGGCTCAGGAGCTGGACTCGATGATCCTTGTGGGTCCCTTCCAACTCGGGATACTGGGTGTGATTCTGTGAAGTTCCCCAGGGCTGTGTGTGAGCAGAGAGCAGGGGCTGAGCAAAGCAGAGCAGGGCAATGGCAGCACAACCCTTGAGCACTGCCCCAAGCGGGCTGAGCCCAAAGGGGAGCTGGGGGTGGGGTTGGTCCCACTCAGGTTAGGGGGCAGAGACACGGGGACAGCAGGGAGTGCAGGACAAGGCGAGCATCAGAGGGAACTGATGGGCATGGGGATGTCTCCAGACTGGGCTCTCCCAGTGCTCAGTGGCCCCATCTCTCCAGGACGAGGGTGCTGATGGGAGCGGACAACAAGAGGAGTAAGGTGAGGACACAGAACAGGATTCAGATCCAGAGGGGAATGGCTGACCCTGGAAGAAGGGTGGGTCACAATGTGGACAAAACATATCCAGGAGAGAAGAGTGGAAAGGATTCACAAGTTATCACTTGCCTCTGACAGGAAATATTGTCTTAGTCGAGGGGTTGCTCTCTGTTAGAGAAATGCAGAGCTCATGATTCTTGGTGTCCTGTGCAGGGACCATCCCAGACACTGAACTCCTCCCCCAACCCCCCTCTTGATCCTTTAGATGAATGTGGAAGCAGCCAGCTAATGCAAATCTGCCCAACTGGCTGATATGGGCTCTTAGAAAAAGAGAAGAGACCAGAGAAGGTGTGATGGGGAGAGGAAGCAGTGAGCAGGATATGCCATTCCAACCCAGTGAGATCCCAGCTGATGAACCTCCTCATGTCCTGGTGGTGGCAGCTGGGCAGCCTTGGCCCTGATGCTGAGGGTCACTGAGTGTGTGAGGAGGGAATCCTTCACCATTGGTGACTGTACCTGCCTGGGAGCTGGACCAGCTGCTTGGGAGGAGAAAGGCACAGGCTGAGAGCCTGCAGCTCCCCCAGGTGCTGCACACACTGGAACATTGTGGGGATCCCAGATCCACCATCTGTCATCTGTGGGGATCAAGAAATGAATGCCCTGCCCAGCTTTTGTTCTGGAGAGAGTTCAGCCCCGTGCCCCTTCCACCTTCCCATTACTGAGGATTTACTAGACACGAATTTTCCCACCCATGTGGCTCCACCCCACATCTTTTTTTTCCCCTGTTTGACAGCACCCCAAACCCAGTTTTTGTGTGATTTTTGGTTCCAGGTGGATGGCTCTGATGCCTAAAGAATTTCAGCACCTCCCAGGTGTTACACTCTGCCCTGAACCCATTGGGAAGTGTTGAAAATCACCCCTTTTGTTCAGAGTCCCATGGGGGCTGAAGGAAGCAATCATCCTCCTGCCTTCCCCAAAGCAGCTCTGCCCATCACTGCTGCATGTCTGATCCACACAGCCTGTGTCCTGCCCTGTGCCCAGGACACGCCCTGTCCTGCCCCTCTCAGCAGCACTCCAGTGCTCCTCCCTCCTAGACATATTTTGTCCACACTGTGACCCACCCTTCTTCCAGGGTCAGCCATTCCCCTCTGGATCTGGATCCTGTGCTGTGTCCTCACAGTGCTCAAGGACTGTGCTACCATTGCCCTGCTCTGCTTTGCTCAATCCCTACTCTCTGCTCACACACAGCCCTGTGGAACTTCACAGAATCACACCCAATATTCCAAGTTGGAAGGGACCCACAAGGATCATCGAGGAATCCTCGACCAAAAATCCCCCTCAAACAAAAGGACACAGTCCGATATTCCTCGCTTTGTGGCGCAATTCCAATCCCGGTCAGCAGGGGCCGCTGTTGGATCACCGGAGGAGCAGAGCCTGCAGGGGCTCCCTGACAAGGGCGATTTTTGCCCCACACACCGAGAAGGGCAAGAGAAAGGGGATGTTTCTGCCTCATCCAAGGAGAAGGGTCAGGTGAAATGTCCCCCAAGAGTAACTCTCTCTCTCCAGGAGTTTTAACCAAAACTTGCTGCACGGGGCTTGTGTGAGGAAATCAAACCCATCCCAGATGGGAATATGCAGACCTCTTCTTTTCTAAAACTTTAAAGTAAACCTCTATCTGCCAACTGATAACAATTTTGGTGCAGGAACAGATGTGACCCTGTGACCTCACATGGTATTTTAATGCTCCAATGGCATGGGCCTTTCACGGTCAGGTCTGGGCTAAAAATTACTTTTGACTGGGAGTTACACACAGTTTCCTTTGGACACAGGGGATGGAGATGTCTTCACTCGAGGGGCTCATGTCTCCATGTCCAATCCAGGGAATAGATTTGATCTGGATTTATCCATCAGATATTGTCAATATCATATGCGAGTCACAAAGATGCTTTTGGATCAAGGCATCCAGAACACATTTCTGATGGACCTGGGCCTGGTGGAAGGGCTGGGTGTGGACATGTTGGCATAGCCAGGGTTTGTGAGGAGGGGTTGCTCTGCCAAGACAAGTGAGACCAAGAACATCCCCGAGCAGGACATTTGCAATGGCACGTATTCCATCCCATCCACACAAGAGTCAGTCAGGATGTATCCAACAGGACAAAGCAGATGTCTCCACAGAATCTTGGGCTGCCATTCCCTTGGGATATGGAAGACAGGTGGGATGGCATTGTGGGGTAGTGAGGCATTGGTTCTTTGGTGGCCAGGGAGCATTGCAGAATGGAGAGAACAGGCCGTGATATCTGAAAGGGGTCGATGGCTCATGGGTGGGGCTGCACTGGGCCACTGTGGGGGGTGTGTTCTTTGGTTTGCAGGGACCATTCTGGAATGGAGAGGGTAGGTCGTGACATGGCAAAGAGTCCCATGGCAGACATGTGGGGCTGCATTCTTGGGGTGTGAGGCATTAGTTCTCTGGTGTCCAGGGGCCATTCTGTAATAGAGATGATTGACTGTAAAATCACAACTAGACCAATGGCAAAAAGGAAAGGCTGCAATGTGGGGGTGTGGTGCATTGGTTCTTTGGTTTTCAGGCATCATTCTGGAATGGAGAGGGGAGGCCATGACATCACAAAGGCAACCATGGAACACTTTTGGGGCTGCACTGAGGGGTGTGCACTGCAGTTCCTCCCGGGAAAGAAAACCCTGAGCCTCTGTCTCTCAAGTGCAGTTGCTGCGCCACTCTCGGTACTGCACAAAGAAAAAGAGCTTTCTGTGCAGGCACCTTTGGTCTGGCAGGTATCTTCATCCGTATTGAACACCAGATCTAAACTTAAAAAAATCCTAAACCCAAACCTAACGCTAAACCTTAACCCCTAACCATAACCATGTCCCTTACCCTAACTCAAACCTAAATCCTGTCCTAATTTAACCCTCATGTAAAACCTTAATCTAAATCCTAGAGCCTGACATTAACCCTAACCCTGACTCACCACCTATCTAGTGCAGTTGGTGCACCACTCTTGGCACTACACAAAGAGCAAGAGCTTTCTGTGCTGGCACCTTTGGTCTGGGAGGTGTCTTCATCCGTTCTGAATTTTGGCT
Organism: Myiozetetes cayanensis; assembly: GCF_022539395.1. Classification (NCBI taxonomy): domain Eukaryota; kingdom Metazoa; phylum Chordata; class Aves; order Passeriformes; family Tyrannidae; genus Myiozetetes; species Myiozetetes cayanensis. The sequence goes on from NW_026087398.1 coordinate 25,885, forward strand.
GTCTGTCTCAGTTGAATGAGACAGAACTGTTTTCCTAAGGAGGATGAGTTATGAGGAAAAAATAGAACTCTTCCATGTAAGGAATTGTAAATCCAAAATTAAGACACTCTGATGTAGAAAGTGTGGGAAAGGAAAAAATAACAGCCCTTTATTAAAGGATATATGTGTATTGGCAGAACAACGAAAGAACACAAGGAAAAAAAACCAAACAATAATCCCATACCCAAAAGTCCCCTTCAAACAGAAAAGTAAACAGATCAGTTTGCATTTTTTGGTGCAATTGGAACCACAGTCAGCAGGGGGCGCTGTTGGATCACTGGAGGAACAGAGCCTGCAGTGTCCTCTGGTGTCCAGCGGGGGCACTGTTGGGTATGGCAGTTGCCATGAGGTGGTCCCCGGGGGTGCAGGAGAAGCCGAAAATGGAGATTTTTCCCCCCTACACCGAGAAGGGGAAAGAGGAGAAGAAGGGGTTTTTCCCAACAAAACTCATGTTGTCTGTACCTGACTGTCTGACTTCCCCTTTTCCTTGATGTGTATATTAAAAAAAAAAAAAAAAAAAAAAAAAAAAAAAAACTCTGCCAAAAACACGAGAGCAGAAGAGGGATAAAAGGGTGACCTCCTTCCCAAATAGTTCCTCTCTGATGAAGTTTGAGCAGGTCTGAGCTGGGGGCAGAAAACACGGTGCAGGCAAACCGAGGCTAAGTGGTCAGGCTGAGAATAAAGAAACCTTGGAGCTTTTCCAACCCAAACCTTGTCTCAGTTCAGGCAACAATGAAGTGTCCTGGTTCCCAGAAGAGGGAAAAGAAAACAATAAAAACCCTCCTCATCCCTCCCCAAGACTTCAAGGGTCATCAGTCTGGAATCTGAGTCCCTGACCAGTTCTTTTGTGCTGCTCAATCATCCAAGAGAAGGCCAATCTGCCCATTCAACATCCCTCCCACAAAGTGGGGAAGGGGGGGGGAAGGAAAATATTTAGTACTCAGTTCCTTTTTTCGTTAGAACAAGCAAATGTGTCACACTGTGGGACGGGCAGTTTCAGCCCAGGAAAGAAAGCCCTGAGTCTGCGTCTCTCAAGTGCAGTTGCTGCGCCACTCTCTGCACTGCACAAAGAGCAAGAGCTTTGAGGTATTGTCATCTGTACTGAACCCTAGACCTAAACTTAAAAAAAAAACCTCTAAGCCTAAACCTAACTATAAAACCTAACTCCTACCAGAAAACTATCCCTTACTCTAACCCAAAAGTTATCTAAACCCTAACCTTTACTTAATCCTAACCCTAAACTTAACCCTATCTGTAACCTTAACGTTAAATCCCAGCACCTCACACTGACCCTAACTGTGACTCATCATTTATCAAGTGCAATTTGTGCGCCACTCTCAGCACTACACAAAGAACAAGAGCTTTGTGTGCGTGCACTTTTGGAATGGAAGGTATCTCAGACAGTACTGAACACTAGACCTAAACTTAAAAAAACTCCAAGTCTAAACCTAACACTAAACCCTAACCCCTAACCATAAACCTATCCCTTACTCTCACCCAAACGTTGCCTAAACCTAACCTAATCCTAACACTAACCCTAACACTGACCCTAATCTTTAATCCTAGCCCCTAACACTAACCCTAACCTTTACTCAGCACCTATCTAGTGCAGTTAGTGCGCCACTTTCAGCACTACAGAAAAAGTAAGAGCTTTCTGTGTGTGCACCTTTGGACTGGGAGGTCTCTCAGATAGTACTGAACCCTAGACCTAATATTTTAAAAAAATCTAGACCTAAACCCTAATCCATAATTGTAACCATATCCCTTACTCTTACCCAAATGTTATCTAAACAATAACTCTAAGCCTAAGCCTAAACCTAAGCCTAAACCGAAGCCTAAGCCTAAGCCTAAGCCTAAACCTAAGCCTAAGCCTAAGCCTAAACCTAACCCTAACACTGATTCACCATCTACCCAGTGCAGTTGGGGCGCCTCTCTCAGTGCTATATAAAGCGGAAGAGCTTTCTGTGTGAGCACCTTTGGTCAGGGAGTTTTCTTCATCCTTATGGAATTTTGGCTGTCAGATGGCAGTTTCAGCCCAGCGTCCCAACAAGCGAATGAGTGGCATTGCACCTGGGAAAGAAAGCCCTGAGCCTCTGTCTCTCAAGTGCAGTTGATGCATCATGCTTGGCACTACAGAAAGAGCAAGAGCTGGTTATGCAGGCACCTTTGGACTGGGAAGTATCTTCATCTATACTGAACCCTAGACCTAACCTTAAAAAAAATCTAAACCTGAACCTAACGCTTAACCCTAAACACTAACCCTAACCCTATCCCTTATTCTAACCCAAACAATGCCTAAAACCTAAACCTAACCTAACCCTTACCCCTTACCCTAACCCCTAATCCCTAACCCTAACTCTAAAACCTAAACCTAAACATAACCCCAAGCCTAACCCTAAACCCTAACGCCCTAACCCAAACCCAAACCCTAAATCCTACATCCTAACCCTAACCCTAAACCCTAAACCTAACTCTAAACCCTAAACCCTAACCACTAAGCCCTAACTCTAACCCTAAAAATTAAGCCTAAACCTAACCCTAACCCTAACCCTAATGAAAGGGACATTGGTGACATCATTGGGGACCATTGTCACCACTGGGGATTGGTAAAAACAAAGAGACAGCTGTGATGTCACAGGGACATTGGTGACATCACATGGGACATCAGTGACATCACAAGTACATGGCTGACATCAAAGAGATATCAGTGACATCATTGGGGATATTGGTGACATCACAGGGGACAGTGGTGACATCACAGGGACATGGGTGACATCACTGGGTACCAGTGACATCACAGGGGACATATGAAAACAAAGGGACAGGTGTGGTATCACAGGGAAATCAGTGACATCACAGGGGACATAGGTGATTTCACAAGGATAGGTGTGACATCACAGTGACACCAGTGATATCATCAATGACAATGGTGACATCACAGGGGACAGTGGTGCCATCACAGGGACAACAGAGAAATCATTGGGGACCAGTGACATCACAGGGGTCTGGTGACGGCGCAAAGATATCAGCGACATCATGGGGACAAGGTGCCACCTCTGGGAACAATGGTGACACCACAGGGACAGCTGTGACATCATTGGGGACCAGTGACATCACAGGGGGCTGGTTAAAACAAGAGGACAACCGTGATGTCACAGGGACATTAGTGACATGAAAGGGGTCTGGTGACATCACAGGGACATGGGTGAAATCACTGAGGACAAGTGACATCACAGGTGACTGGTGAAAACAAAGGGACAGTTGTGATACCACAATGACATTGGTGACATCAACGGGGACATTAGTGACTTCACAAGGACAAAGGCAAAGTTACAGAGACACCAGTGACATCATCAGGAACACTGCTGACACCACAGGGGACAGTGGTGACATCACATAGACAAGGGTGATATCACTGGGGACCAGTGACATCCCAGGGGACTGGTGACAAGAAAGCGACAGTTGTAATTTCACAGGGACATCAATGACATCAAAGGGGTCTGGTGACATCATAGGGACATCGGTGACATCGTGGGGACATGGAGCCACCGCTGGGGACAGTGGTGACAACACAGAGACAGCAGTGACATCACTGGGAACCAGTGACTTCACAGGGGGCTACTGAAAACATAGGAACAGCTGTGATGTCACAGGGACATTGGTGACACCACAGGGGACTTCAGTGATTTCACAAGGACAGGGGTGACATCACAGTGACAACAGTGACATCATCAGGGTCATTGTTGACACCACAGGGGACAGTGGCGACATCACAGGGAGATGGATGACAGTATTTGGGACCACTGGCATGGAATGGGTCTGTTGACAACAAAGGGACAACCCTGATGTCACAGGGACAACGGTGACTTCCCAAGGACAGGATTGACATTATAGAGACACCAATGACATCATCGGGGACATTGCTGACATCAAAGGGGACAGTGGTGACATCACAGAGACAGAGATTACATCATTGGTGAACAGTGACATCACAGGGGACTGTTGACAACAAAGGAACAGCAGCGATGTCACAGTGACATCGGTGACATCACTAGGACATGGTGCCGCTTCTGAGGATAGTGGTGACATCACGGAGACAGACGTGACATCATTGGGGATATTGTTGACATCACAGGGGACAGTGATGACACCACAAAGACACCAGTGACATCAACAGGTACATCTGTGACATCACAGATGATATCGATGACTTCACAAGGCAAGAGGTGACATCACAGAGACACCAGTGACATTATTGGTGACACTGGTGACATCACAGGGATAGTGGTGACAGCATTGGGGACCAGTGACCTCACAGGGGACTGCTGACAACAGAGGGACAGTTGTGATGTCATAGGACTATCAGTGACATTGCAGGGGACCGTGGTGACATCACAGAGACACCTGTGACATCATCAGGGACATTGGTGACATCACAAGGAGCAGTGGTGACATCACTGAGACAGCAGGGACATCACTGGGGACCAGTGACATCAGAGTGACAACTGAGGGAGAACAGTGATGTCACAGTGTCTGGTGACATCACAGGGACATCGGTCACATCACAGGAAAATGGTGGCACTGTTGGGGACAGTGGTGAAATCACAGAGACAGCAGTGACATTATTGGGGAACAGTGACATCACAGGAGAATGTTGACAACAAAGGGAGAGCTGTGATGTCACTGGGACATCGGTAAATTCACAAGGAGAGGGTTGACATCATAGAGACACCAGTGACATCATCAGGGACAGTGGTGACATCACAGGGACAGTGGAGAAATCATTGGGACCAGTGACATCACAAGAGACTGATGACAGAAAAGGACAGTTGTGATGCCACAGGGAAATCAGTGACATCATGGGGACATGGAGCCACCACTGGGGACAGTGGTGACATCACAGAGACAGCAGTGACATCACTGGGGACCAATGACATCACAAGGGACTGCTGACAACAAAGGGACAGCAGTGATGTCACAGGGAAATCTTTGACATCACAGGGGACATCGGTGGCATCACAAGGCCAGGTGTGACATCATAGAGACACCAGTGACATTATTGGTGACCCTGGTGACATCACAGGGACATCAGTGACATTACTGGGGACCAGTGACATCCCAGGGGACTGTTGACAAGAAAGGGACAGCCGTGATGTCACAGGGACATCACTGACATCGGTTACATGACGGGGATGTGGTGCCACGGCTCAGTACAATGGTGACACCACAGAGACAGCAGGATATCATTGGGGACATTGTTGACATCACAGGGGACATTGATGACTTCACAAGGCCAGGGGTGACTTCACAGAGGCACCAGTGACATTATCAGTGTCACTGGTGACATCACAGGGGATAGTGATGACATTCAAGGGACATGGGTGACATTACTGGGGTCATCAGTGACTTCACAAAGACAGAGTGACATCACAGAGACACCAGTGACATCATTGGGGACATGGTGACATCACAGGGACATCGGTGACATCACTGGGAACCAGTGATATCGTATGAGACTGTTGACAATAAAAGGACAACCATGATGTCACAGGGAGATTGCTTACCTCACAGAGGACATCAGTGACTGCACAAGGCCCTGGGATGACACCACAGAGACACCAGTGACATCAATGGGGACATCGGTGTCATCACAAGGCCAGGTGTGACATCACAGAGACATCATTGGGGACACTGGTGGCATTACAGGGGATAGTGGTGACATCACAGGGACATTTGTCGCGGTTGAGGCGGGACACGACACAAAACCCTTGTGGATCCAGAGGCTGGAACACTTTATTGCACGATGTCTGCTACTTTTATACACTTTTTAGGCTACACATGTCAACTCTCCACTGGTTCCCACATACATAAATATTCTTCCATTGGCCACTAACGGTGTTATATAACTCTGCTTACTGCGCATGTCACGAAACACATTTTGCTGTGTTCAGCACATTTTACCGGAAAACCATATTGTTACAACTTCCGGGTCCGGGCGTAATTCTCCCCTGAACAAAGGTTCCTGCTAACTTTAATTCTTCCCGAATCCCCCAGGCCAGCTGGGGGAGAACCACCACAATTCCCCCTGTTTTTGTATTAAAGAAACCGCCAACGAGTGTCATCCATTGCGGGGCCCCTTGCAAGGGAGACACAAACCACGGCAATATCGATAATACAAAAACAACTAAACGAACAGGCAAGAGTTACAGCCCAGACAGTGCTTTCGTTATTAGTCCATGGCAGTAGCATTCAGTTGTCAGGTGTGGCCATAGATGGACTTCACGTAACTTGTGGGCGTGGTTCATCCAGTACAGGGCGGACACATCGAGCAGGTACCCAGAGTGGTCCTTCATCTGTGGAAACACAAGCATACCCTCTGCCCCAAGTTAATAGTTCGCACGGTTGAGACCACTGCCCTGTGTGCAAATCTTTTACCCTGACTTTCACCCCAGGGGAGACAGGTGTGGACTTTTGTAAGGAGCCAAAATGCCGGACCATGGGTGGATCCTGCTGGCCCTCCGCGATGTTAACAAAATTGAGCACATAGGTAGCCTTAGCGAGGCGAGCTTCAGGGGTTTCCCCAGACAACATTGATCACCTAGGGACATGGTGGCAACTGCTGGGGCACTGGTGATATCCCCGGGACAGCATTGACATCATTGGAGACCAGTGACATCACAGGGGACTGCTTACAACAATGGGAAAGCCGTGATGTCACAGGGACATTGGTGACATCACAGGGGATGGAGGTGACAACACAGAGACACCAGTGATATCATTGGGGACATTGGTGACATCACAGGGGACAGTGGTGACAACACAGAGGAACCTGTGAAATCATAGGCGATTGTTGCCATCAAAGGGCAAGCCATGATGTCAGAGGGACATCAGTGACATCATAGGGACATCGGTGACACCACGGGGACATGGTGCTACCACTGGGGACAGTGGTGACATCACAGAGACATCAGTGGTGTCATTGGGGACCAGAAATATCACTGGGGACTGGTGACAACAAAGGGAAAGTTGTGATGTCACAAGGACTTTAACGACATCACAGGAGACCTGGATAACAACACAGAGACACCAGTGATATCATAGGGGACATTGGTGACATCACAGGAGAGAGTGGTGACATTACAGGGACAGCAGTGACATCATTGTGGACCAGTGACATCACAGAAGACTGGTGAAAACAAAGGGGCAGCCGCGATCTCCCAAGGACATCAGTGACATCACTGGGGACATCGGTTACTGCACAAGAAAGGCGGTGACATTGTAGAGACACCAGTGACATCATCGGTAATACTAGTCCCATTACAGATACATTGGTGACATCATTTGGGACCAATGACATCACATGGGACTGTTGACAAAAAAGGGACAGTCGTGATGTCACAGGGCTATTGGTGACATCCCAGGGGACAGGGGTTACAACACAGGGGACAGAGGTGTCATCAGAGGGACATCGGTGACATCACTGAGGACAAGTGACGTCAAAGGGGACTGGTGACAACAAAGGGACAGCTGTGATATAACGTGGATGTTGGCAGAGGAGCTTTCAGAACAAACTGCATACAAATCAGGATGATTTACACAAATGTTCTGCTTTATTTACATAACCCAACCTCTTATATACTTTCACTGCCCCCGGGGCGTGATCACTTTCAAACTATTGGTTATTTGCTGTAACCCATGAACCGACTGTGTATTACTGACACACTGCCTATTGGGTGCACACAGATGTCCATGTGATATGAAGACATTGTTTTTCTCCTAAAACTCCTCCTTGTTTTTGTCCCAGGTTTCTCTTTGTTTACATTCCTGCAGTCTGTTATCACTGCTCCTGTATCTTTCCACTGCCTGCAAAGAGGCTTCTGCCTATGTCAGGGCCAGGCCTAACTTAGGCCTATTAGTATGGTTTGTCCATAGTGTGTCTTTTTTCAGCTCAGCACTCCACAAGTCTGATCACCCAAATGGCATAAGAATGAAGATTCCTCTCAGACAAAAGGTGCCAGCACAGGAAGCTCCATGTGTGCATGGAGTGCCAAGAGGGGCTCACCAATTGCACAGGAGAGATGGAGGGTAAGGGCTCTCTTTCCAGGGTGGAAATGCATTTGTTTGGTGTCAGAACCCCTCTGCAGGAATTGTCAGAATCCCTGACCCTTACCCTAACCCTAACCCTAACCCCAACGCTAACCCTAACCCTAACCCTAACCCTAACCCTAACCCTAACCCTAACCCTAACCCTAACCCTAACCCTAACCCTAACCCTTACTCCAACCCTAACCCAAGCCTGAACCCTAAGTCTAACCCTAACCATGACCCTGACCCTAACCCTGATCCTAAACCTGAATCTGAACCATAAAGCCAAACCGTTACACTAATACTTTCCTTAAGTTAGCAGAGAATCACACCAAAAACTGCCGGCATTTTCTGCTTCTCAAGACCAACCAGGCACATGAGGCCTCGCTCCTTCACCCAGGCACAATGAGAGCGAAAAACCTGCGCTTTCAGTTTGCCAGAAGAAAGAGAGCAAAAGCTTCCTCTCCCTTCTTATTTATACATTTGCCTATGTACGAATCATATGGAATACTTGGAACATGGTCTTAGTTCCTTGGTTACAACCTGGTTACCAAGGAAGGCCTAGACTCAAAACCACTACAGGCTTTCTTTCCTGGGTGGAAATGCATTTGTTTGGTGTCAGAACCCCTGAATTGCAACTGTCAGTCGGAATCCCAAATTGGAAGAAGAATGCAGATACATCCCAGACAAAAGGTGCCAGCACAAGAAGGTCTCTTTGTGCCTGGAGTGCCAAGAGTGGCTCACCAATTGCAGGGCAGAGATGGAGGGTAAGGGCTTCCTTTCCTGGGTGGAATTGCATTTGTTTGGTGTCAGAGCCCCTGCCCTGGAATTGTCAGTCTGTGTCCCAAAATGTAATAAGAATGAAGATTCCTCCCTGTGATAGTTTTGGTCTGGGCCTTCCTGGTAACCAGTTTGTAACCAAGGAAGTGGTCATGTACCCCGAATTTCATATAATTTTTACGCAAATCAGAATATAAATAAGTTCTAGATTAGAGTCCTCTTCTCTTATCTTCTCTTCCAGCGAGGTTCAGGGCAGGGGGTCCTTGCGTTGGTCTCGCTTATCTGGAGCCTGAGGCCTTCAGTGACCCCTGGCCTGCCACATGGAGGTTTGGAGAGTGCTGGCCGTGTCTGCTAATCTTGCTTTTCTATGGGACATGGTGAGATTTGTTTTGCTAGTTATTAGGATAGTTCTTGAGTTTCATTGTGTATATCTGCTCGGTGTCCCTTTTTGTCCACTTTTGTCCCTTTTTCCTCTCTCCCTTTCCTATCGGTGGTGTTTGGATTCCCTGTGCTGTGTACATAGCATCTTAACTGTATATACCTGTAATATACGTAAATATACACATTTTTATATAATTAGCTTTATTTTGGGTTCTTCAATTTTTTTATAGTTTTTTTTTTCCTTTGCCCTAAAGGAAGAAAGGAGGGGGAAGTGGGTTGCTACTGTGAGTTTGGGCATTTGGCAGGGAGCCAGGTCTGAACCATCACACCCATAAATCTCATAATGGTGCAGGCCCCATAAAGGCACTGTCCTCATAAAACCCAACAACCTCATAATGGGGCTTTCATCATAAAAGCTCTGTCTTCATGAAGCCCATACGTGTCATAATGGTGCTGTCCTCATAAAGCCCATAAACCTCATCAGGGGCTCCCATGATAAAGGTCATGTCCTCATAAACCCCATAAACGTCATAAAAGCTCTGCCCTCATAAACCCCAACCACCTCATAACAGTGCAGGCCTCATAAAGACACTGCTCTCATAAAGCCCATAAACCTCACAACGGTGCAGGCCTCATAGAGCCCAAACACCTCATAAAAGAGTTCTCAGCATAAAAGCTCTTCTTCATAACACCCTTACATGTCATAATGGTGCTCTCCTCATAAGCCCATAAACCTCATAAGAGGCTCTCCTCATAAAGTCTCTCTCCTCATAAACCCCATCCACCTCACAATGGGGCAGCCTCAGAAGGTCTCTGTGCTCATAGAATCCACCCACCCCAGAATGGTGCAGCCACATAAAGGTTCTGTCCTCATAGATCTCATAACAGTGCAGGCCTCATAAGGCCCCTGTCCTCATAAGGCACATAAACCTCCTCATGGGGCTGTCATCATAAAAGAGATGTTGTCATAAATGCCAGAAACCTCATAAAGGCTCTGTCCTCATAAAGCGTGTGAACCTCAGAACGGGCTCACATCATAAAGGCTCTGTCCTCATAAACACCATAAATGTCATAAAAGCACTGTCCTCATACACCCCATACACCTCATGACAGAGCTCTCATCCTAAAAGATCTCTCTGCATAAAGCCCATGCACATCATAAGGGTGCTGTCCTCAGAAAGCCCATACACCTCATAAGAGGCTCTCCTCATAAAGGCCATGTCCTCATAAACCCCATAAACGTTGTTCCCTAAAAGGTTGCAGAGGAAAAGACTCCAGGCCCAACTAGGCAGGCAGTCAGAGAAGCAGCAGAGGTTTCCATGAGCCTCCAGACTCCAGGAATACAAACCCACCCACGTCCCTTCCAACGCAGGGGTTACAGTTTTTATAATGATTTCCACCCAATGCCCGTCCCGTCCCCGCCCCGGTTCTGCCCCGCTCTGCCCCAGGAACGCCCGTGGGGAATTGAGTCTGGGGGAGTTTGGAGCTTTGAGCCGCTGCAACTACAACTCCCGGCGTGCCCCGCGCGGAAAAGGGGGCGGGGCGGGGCGGGGTCCCTGCCGCAGTCCCCGCGGTGGCTGCCGGGAAAGCGATGGCGGCGACAGCGGGATCTGCTCCGACTTTGTGAGCCCTGGCGGGGTCTGCGGCGGGGCTGGGGATGCACTCGGGGGCTGCGGGGAGCGCGGCTGTGGGCGGGAAGGCTGGAGGGCTCGGCAGAGTGGAGAGGAGGGGCTCGGGGGTTCCCGAGGAGGTTTTGAGGTCCGTGAGGGGCTGTCGGTGGGTCGCGGAGGGGATTTGGTGTCCTGAGGGCGCTCAGAGGGGAGGGTGAAGGTGCCTGAAGGGGTTTAGGGGGTCCCTGAAAGGGCTGGGGGCCTCGGAACCCTCCTGGGGGGGGGGGCTGTTTAAACGCCGTGGCTGCACTGCGCAGGCGCTGGCGGAGTCCCCATGAGGGAACTACAACTCCCAAGAGGCCCACGCGGCGCCGCCATTGCCGCTCGTGCCACAGCGCCCCCTGCCGGCTGGGCGGACCGACCGCAGGGAAAGCGGGTCCTGAGGCCCCCCCTAACCCCAGAGACCCGCAAAACTCAGCACAAAGAGACCCCACAGGGAGGGGATCCCGGGGTCCCCTAAAGCCTATCAGTGGGGTTCAAGGGGTCTCCCAGCCCTCAGGGGAGGAGTCCTGGTGGTGCCACCCAAAGTCTTGTGAGGGAGATGAACCACATCCAGGTTAAGGGATCCCAGTGCCCCCAGTATAGCCCAGTGACCTCCCAGTGGCCCAGTAACCCCCCCAGTGACCACTCAGTGTTTCCCAGTGACCTCCCTCTACCCCTCAGTATGGCCCAATGATCCTCCAGTGAGCACCCAGTAAGGCCCAGTAACCTCCCAGTGTCCCCCCGTGTGTCCTGGTAATCCCTCAGTAATCACCCAGTCCCTCCCAGAGCCCTCCCACATCCCTCAATAAACCCCCAGTCCCTCCCAGTGCCCCCTGGTTCCCCTCAGTGTGTCGCAGTAACCCCCAGTAATCACCCAGTGCCCCCCAAAGCCTCCCAAGTGTCCCCAACGTGTCCCCAGATGCCCTTGACCTTTTTGTGAGCATGGGGGGTTGGGGCCATTTTGGGGGCAGAGGTTTCACGGGGGCCTTCTTGGGGGAGAGGGAGGTTTGGGGACATCAGGGATGGGGTTTGGGTACATTGGGGAGGGGTTTGGGGACAGTGGAATGGGGGGTGTCAAGGGGGGAACTGGGGCTATGGGGAGGCCCTGGGGACACTGGAGACCCCAGGGGGGTCTCGGGGTGCCAAGTGGGAAATTGAGGACCCCAGGAGGGTCTCAGGACTCACCTGCTCGTGGTGCTGCCCCTCCTGTCCCCCCCAGGCCCCAATAAGTCCCCCAAATGTCCCCTAACTCCCATTTTTCCTTTAATTACCTCCTCCCCCAGATCCCTTTTACCCCCCAATGCTCCCAAGACCTTTTTTAACTCCCCTAAATGCACCCAGAGGCCCCCAAATCCCAATCAAACCCCCAACAAAGAGGGATCACCCAGCACCCTGGGTCAGGAACACATTGGGCTGTGCTGGGGGCACTGGGCTGTACTGGGAGGGCGCTGAGGGGGCACTGGGCTGTACTGGGAGAGCCCCAATCCCCAAAGCCCCTCCCCTGGGCATCCGTGCCATGGTCTGGGAACCACAGCGGGGTTGGATCAAGGGGTGCACTTGATGATCTGGGAGGTCTTTTCCAAGCTGGCTGACTCTGGGATTCTCTGGGTGCCATTGCCAGGGCAGCACATGCTGGAGGCTCTGTCCACAGGGGATAGATGTGTCTGTGCAGACAGAGAGACAAGGTCAGTCTGCAAAGATGTGGGGTTAGGAAAGCAGGAGAAGTTGTGGGGTGGTTCTGTAAGGAGAGAGAAGCCCCCAGGCCAGTGCAAGCAGGCCCCCCTGGGCTTGCACATCATCTGCCCTCCCTGCAGGTTCCTGTGCTGGAGAGCAGGCCCTGAGGTGGCCCTGAGCAATGGCCCGGAGGTGAGCCCAGAGCTGTCCCTGAGGTGGCCCTGAGAAGAAGTGGAAGGCAGAGGTGGTGCTGAGGCAGGAGAGCCCCGTGCTGGGGAAGAGGCTGAGCTGGGAGTGCCCAGCAGCGAGAAGGTGCTGTGTCCATGCCCTGTGTGCCAGGTGAGCTGGGGCTTTGCTGCAGAGCTGCGGGCGCTGATTGGAGCGGCTGCAGCTGCTGAGCTGGTGGCCCCCAGGAACACAAAGTGTGCCCGGCCACGGAGCCTGCAGGGAGGAGCAGGGACAGGGTCAGGGCCACTGTCAGCCCGGGGCTGGCTGGGTTTTGGGGTCCCCCTGGGAGCTGCCAAGGGTGGAGGGCGGAGTGGGCGATGCCGGAGCTTGGGGGACCCCCGGCAGGCTGGAGGGGGAGCACGGAGAGGGAGGAGCCCCGGGACCCCCAGGAGCCTGAAACGGGGGAGCGGAGAAGGGGAAGCCTGGAGAGTGGGGACCCCTGGCATCCCCGGGACAACAAGGTGGAGAACCCGGAGAGGGGGAATGTCTGGGAAGGCAGCACCCCAAAGGTGAGAGTCAGAGGAGAAGGGACCCTTGAGAACCACCAAGACTCCCAGCATCCCTAAGTGGGACCCCAAACATCCCAGACGGGAGACCCTCTGAACCCCAGAGGGGAGAGACAAGACAGGGGGAACTCCTGGGAGAGTTTTTTTTGGGCTGAATCTTCATTTTGGCTGAACCTTAAGTTTTTACAGTTTGATGGGAGGTTTCCACCTCGCGATTTCTGAGGGAGTTTTTTGCATGAAAGTAGGCAGATTGGGTTTTTCTGTGCTGAATTGTGATGTTTTGGAGGCTTTTATGGTCCCAGGATGCCCGGTGAGTTCTAGAGATGGACTTGGGCAGGAGGAACCCCCAAGCCAACTCTCAGCCCTTGTTTCCCCCTCAGCAGGATTTGTCCTTCCCAAAGCTTGGGTGAATGGCTACAAGGAAGAGGAAAAAGCCACGGGCCCACCAGGCAGGTGAGGAGGAAGTCAGTGCCCCTTTGGCCCTGTCTTGTGGTGCATGTGGGGGCCAAATTTGGGGGGAATGTCCTTGGCCTTCCCTCTGGGCCAGAGGCAAATCCCCTGCCTGTCCTTCTTCCTTCCTGCCCCAGGACCCGAGCTGAGGACGGAGAGCACGGAGGACAAAGCCCCCCGGCAGAGCCTGGTGGGAGAGGCCGTTTTGAAGGGCTCCCCGGCGCAGGAAGGCAGCGGGGAGGAAAAGGCCCGGAGATGCAAAACCAGCCCAGGGAGCTCTGAGGAGGAAAGACCCGTCCTGTGCTGGGAAGGCGGCCAGAGCTTGAGCCGGAGCTCGGAGCTGGTGGTCCCTGAGCAGCCTCCCAGCAGGGAGAAGCCCTTCAGGTGCTTGGAATGTGGGAAGAGCTTCAGCCAGAGCTGGAACCTCCTCACCCACCAGCACATCCACACTGGGGAACGACCCTACACATGTGAGGAATGTGGGAAGGGCTTCAGGGACAGCTCCAAGCTCCGCAACCACCAGCGCATCCACACCGGGGAACGACCCTACAAGTGTGGGGAGTGTGGGAAGAGTTTCACTGATAGATCCAGCCTGATCCAACACCAGAGTATCCACACTGGTGAACGGCCCTACAAGTGCTTGCAATGTGGGAAGAGGTTTAGGACCAGCACACATCTCCTTATGCATGAGCAGACACACACAGGGGAGAGACCCTTCCGCTGCACCGACTGCGGGAAGGGCTTCAAACGCAACTCCCACCTCGTCGGCCACCGGCGCATCCACACCGGGGAGAGGCCCTACAAGTGTGAGGAGTGTGGGAAGAGCTTCACCTGGAGCCGTTCCCTGACCCTACACCAACGGACCCACGAGTAAGAAAAGCCCTCTGAGTGCCCCGACTGCGGGAAGAGCTTTGGTCGCTGCTCCCACCCCGAATGACCCCCTGATGGTGAGGCAACCCCTGGAGTCCAGTGACTGTCAGTCCATCCCTTTCTACCAGAAAGGGACAGTCCCCTTTGCCAGGGACAGGTTGTGCCAACAGAACCCTTCTTGGAGGGTGTGTGGAGATTCCTGCCTTGGCTGGGACCCCGCAAGGTCACTGTTGGAGGTTGAGAGCAGAGATCTCCCCACGAGCGATGGTCTGGGGGAGTTCCGTCCATCTCTAATTCAGAATTCTTGCTTTGGTGCTAGCTTGAGTACAATTGCTTCAACAATTGCTTTAGTGTAGAGCACTTTCCTATCTTACACTGTACTACTGGTAGTTTTAGTGTTTCTATTGTGCAGTAAATAATTCTGATGAAGATGTTTTTTCTGATCATTTTTTACCCTAAATATTTCATTTCTATCAATAGATCTGATTTGCCATCCTTAAAACCTGGGGGACAAAAGTGGTTCAGTCTCACCTCTGTAATTCCTCTAAACTGTAACTGTTGGCATAACCCAAGACTGAGATTGGATCCAGCAGCCCCCAGCAACCCACCGTACGTTGGGAGCTCAGGGGACCACCCCCTTTTGTAAATCCTCCTTTTCCCAAGAACCCCCATGGGACTGTCAGAGCTGCCAGACCACCCCCACTTTTCTACCCTTCTCCGTGTTCCTCCCACTTTTCCATGGTTCCCTGTTATAATCTGCTTAAATATTGCAGAACAAACTTTAGATTTGCATATTCCCTTGAGCAAAACTAAAACTCACATAAGTATCTGTTGATACCAAAAACTGATTTTATTAATTGCTAAGAGATGCAAAGAGAACGAGGGAAAAAAAAGAAAAGGTTAGAAAATGCTAAGATTATTTCTAGATGCAGAGAAAAGATACCACTGAAAACTTCCTTTACCCGCTGAACTGGTGTATGTGGCAGAGGAGAAGCAGTTTCTGCCTTTTTTTCTGTCCCTGCAGCTTTTGGATGTTGTCTCTGTAGCTGCAGGGGGTCTGACAGCTTTATTTCTCTGCAATGCACCTGTCCCAGGCCATGCAGGGTCTCAGCTCAGCCGAAGCTTTGGGCCCTCAGAAATATGGTCAGGGTAGAAGGATAAGGTAGAACTCCCACATGTGGCACGGTGGTCTCAGCTCTCTCCAGGCCGGCACAGTTCCAGTCTCCGGTGGCAGGCAGGCAGCACGCGGTGGCAGAGAAAAGGTAAGGGGAGGTGGGCAGAGATTCTCGGCTACAGTCACCAGTTCTTCTCCTTTTCCTCTCCCTCATTTTCCAAAATTTGTCCTCAACGTTTGTAGTGTTCACAGGAGGTTGAACGTGGTTTCTTGGCACGTAGCCGGTTCAGATGCTAAAGGAGATATGATAACCATAAACATATAACAGGATCTTTTGGCAGGAAGAGTCCCGTGGGAAGTCCTGGTGGGAACTTCTGTCAGAGAATGTTTGATAGGAAGTTTTTGACAGGCAGAAACAATTTTTGTCATTTCCATATTATGTGTGTTACATAAGGTTGCCATGGTAAGCAATGTAACAGGAAAAGCATTTTGGTTACCATGGTAACTGACCGTAGCAATGGGATAGTATGATGGTTGCCATGGTGAATGGCATACCAATAAGAATGCATAATGGTTGCCTTATTAACCAACCCTAGCAATGTAAATGCACAATGAGAATGCATAATGGTTGCCATGGCAAATGAGGTCACAATGGGAATGCACAATGGTTGCCATGGTAACCGCTTGTAACAATGAGAATGCATAATGGTTACCATGGTATAAGGGGGTACTTTTGATTTGATGATCAGTGGAGCACACAGGGGTGACAAAGTGATTATATTAGGGTGTGAAACCAGCCAGAATGGTACACAAGGTAACTTTATTGCCCAAGTTCACTGTAAGACCCATTGTGCCTTTAGCAAAGTTAACTGCATGTCCCCCATTAGCAGAGCTGAGTTCCTCCTTGGCTTGGCTCCACTCTGCAAGATACAAATCCCCTTGAAACACAATGGTACAGGTCGTCCATAGGGCTGAGGAAGGTGATGGAGAGGAAGATGATGTGGGCAGGGGTCGTTGGCAACTTACCCTACAGTGGGGCACGCCCAGACTGTTGCCATGAGGTGATGAACGGGCGCTGTTTGGCTGCCACTCAAGCACCACCTTCTGCTGCGTCCTGGCCCTACGTAGTGTAATGTAGAGCTGATGGAATGGGGTGTCAGCACTGCTGGGTGGAGCGATGCTCATCCTTCCATCCACACTGTGCTGCTCCGCGGGGACACCCGCCAAGCACGGGCACCGACCAGCCCTGCAGAGCCTGGTAGGCCTGGCCTGTCTGTGCAGGTGAGTACAGTTTATTGATAGGAAGCAACAGGGAAAGCAAACATTTTATATCCTTTTTCCTGTATCCTTTTAATTCCCTTTTTACTAGCTAATGCTATAATAGAGACTGTTTGTATTATTGTATGAATGCCAACTGATAAAATAGTGGTTTTTCTGTTCTTTTTCAGATTCTCTTAGCTGGTAGTGTTTTTACTCTCACTGCAATAAAAGATTTTTTGTATTGTTTCAATGACTGTTGTACTTGTCTTTGTTCTGGGCTTGGATTCAAACAAATACAGAATGGATTGGGAAGAGGTTTCAGAGGGTCCTGGGTGGGCTGAAGGAGACCAGGATGGGGTTTGTGGGGTCCTGGATGGTCTATGGGAGGTTTTTGAGGTCCTGATCCCCCCGGCTTCACCCAGAGATGCCACAGGACACTGTCCACACTAAAATCCTGGTGGGGTTGGAGGCTTCATGTTGGACTTCGTCTTCCTGGCGCTGGGGCTCAGCTTCTACCTGTGGGAGAAGGTAAAGGGGGGTCCCTGGGGGTCGTGTCCCCCCTTCCCCAGAGCGTGTGTGCTCCCCCTGCCCCCCAGCCCGCTGTCACCCCCTTTTCTCTCCCCACAGAGCTCCTGAGCCGCCGGCAGCCGCAGCCTCTCCCCATGGCCTCGAGCCCAGCTGGGACTCCCCAGTCCATCCCCACCCGGAGTTTGGGGGGGTCGTGTGTCCCCCCAGCCCTGCTTTTCTTCTCACACCAGCTGCCTGCTCCCAGTGCTCCCAGTAAAGCTTCCCAGTTCTCTGCAGTCCTGGTGTTGAAGGGTAGGTGCCCTCCCAAAGCCCCCCCCAGAATCAGCTTATACAAATTGTACAATGATTGGCACCCGTTGTCTTTCTGCTTCCAGGAGTGTGTATTTTTCTGCCATGTCTGGTTCAATGTTTTCACAGCTTAATGGCTCAAACCGTGTCTGCTTTGTTTAAAGAAAAAGGGGGAAGTGTAGGGATTTTTAGTGCTAATATAGAGGATATACTGCTATGAGAAATAATATTTTATGTTTCAATTGTGAAAACCTGACCTGTTCTGATGGCCTTCTGATGGTCCCAGGTTGTGAAAGATCTACCAAGAGAAGCAGTAGCAAAACTAGAAATACAAAAGTACCGGCTATCAGAGTGGGAAAGGACATAAAGAATGTTGAAGAAACAGAGCTGATAGAAGAGTATTGTTAGAAAACTGGATCAAAGACTGCTGCTTGATTCCAATCAGCAACGCTCTCTGATCATCACATTGGTGTGCTGAGTCGTCCGTGCTCACATGGAAACCCCCCAGGCAGGTGCCCTCCCAAAGGCCCCCAGTGATGTCACCACTGTCCCTGTGACGTCACTGGTGTTCCCAATGATGTCACAGCTGTCCACTTGATGTCATCACAGTCCTTGTGATGTCACCAGATAGTTGTGATGTCACTGGTCTCCAGTGATGTCACTGCTGTTCCCACATATGTCACCATTGTCCCTGTGATGTCACTGCTGTCCCCAGGAGTAGTCCCTGTGTCCCCAATGATGCCACCACTGTCCCTCTGATCTCATCGACATCCCCAATGACATCCCTGCTTTCCCCAGTGATGTCAGTGGTCTCCAGTGATGTCACTGCTGTCCCATGAGATGTCACCAATGTCCCCAATGATGTCACTGCTGTCCCTGTGACCTCATCGCTGTCCCTTTGATGTCACTGCTATCCCTGTGATGTCACCGCCATCCCCAATGATGTCACTGGTCCTCTGTGATGTCACTGATGTCCCCAGAGGTGGCACCAGTGTCCTTTGATGTCACTAATGTCCCCGTGATGTCACTGCTATCCCTGTGATGTCACTACTTTCTCCACAGATGTCACCACTGTCCCATGTGATGTCACCACTGTCCCCAAGGGTGGTCTCTGTGTCCCCAAAATGTCACTGCTGTCCCTTTGATGTCACTGCTTTGTAAGTGGTAGCACCATGTCCCCCTGATGTCACTGATGTCCCTATGATGTCACCAGACTCATGTGATGTCACTGGTCTCCTGTGATCTCACCGCGGTCCCCTCTGATGTCACCAATGTCCCCAATGATGTCACCGCTGTCCCTATGATGTCACCACTGTCCGTCTGATGTCACCACTGACCATCTGATGTCACCAATGCCCTGTGATGTCAGTGGTCTCATGTGATGTCACTGCTGTCTACATGGGTGTTGCCACTGCCCCCTGTGATGTCACTGCTGTCTCCAGGGTGCTCCCTGTGTCCCCAATGATATCACAGCTGTCCCTATGATGTCACCGCTGCCTACTATGATGTCACCGGTGTTTCTGTGATATCATCCTTGTCCTTGTGAAGTTACAGATGTCCCCAATGATGTCACCGATGTCCTTGTGTTGTGACCTCTGTCCCCTGTGTTTGCAGGCCCCAATAGCCTTGTGACATCACGACTGTCCCTTTGTGGTCACAAAGTGGTCCCCAATGATGTCACTGCTATCCCTGTGATGTCCATAGTGTCATCGATGATGTCACTGGTGTCTCTGCGATGTTGTCCCTGTTCTTGTGAAGTCACCGATGTCCCCAAGGATGTCACTGGTGTCCTTGGGAGATCACGGCTACCCCTTTGTTGTCACCGGTCTTCTGTGATGTCACTGGTCCACAATGATGTCACTGCTGTCCCTGTAATGTCACCACTGTCCACTGTGATGTCACCAATGTCCCTGTGACATCGTGTCTTTCTGTCTGTTGTCACCAGTCCCAAGTGATATTTCTGGTCCCCAATGAGGCCATTGCTGTCTCTGTGATGTCACCACTGTCCCCAGCAGTGCCACCATGTCCCTGTGAGGTCACCGATGTCCCTGTGATGTCACCAGACCCCTTTGATGTCAGTGATGTCCCTGTGAAATCGCAGCTGTCCCTTTCTTGTCACCAGTCCTCTAGGATGTCACTGGTTCCCAGTGATGTCACTGCTGTCCCTGTGGTGTCACCACTGTCCCCAGCAGTGCCACCATGTCCCTGTGATGTCACCGATGTTTCCAGTGATGTTACCAGACCCCTGTGATTTCACAGATGGCTTTCTGCCATCATGACTGTCCCTGTGCTCTCAACGCTCCCCTGTGATGTCACTAATCCCCAATGATGTCACTGACTTTCCTGTGATGTCACCCCTGTCCCCTCTGATGTCAGTGATGTCCCTGACATTGCTACTGGTGTCACTGTGATGTCACCCCTATCCTTGCGAAGTCACTAAAGTCCCCTGCGATGTCACCAATGTCCCCGTGACATCATGGCTGTCCCTTTGTTGTCAACAGTCCCTTGTGATTTCACTGGTCCTGGATGATGTCACTGGTGTCTTAGTGATGTCACCACTGTCCCCAGTGGTGGCACCATGTCCCCATGATGTTACCGATGTCCCTGGGATGTCACCAGATGCCTTTGATGTCAGCGATGTCCCTGTGAAATCACAGCTGTCCTTTTCTTGTCACCAGTCCCCTGGGATGTCACTGGTCCCCAGTGATATCATCGATGTCCGTGTGATGTCACCTCTGTCCCCTGTGGTTTCACCAATGTCCCTGATGATGTCACTGCTGTCTATGTATTGTAACCCTTGTCTTTATGAAGTCACCAATGAACCCATTGATGTCACTGTTCTCCCTGTGATGTTACCAGTGTCACCAATGATGTCACTGGTGTCTCTGTGATGTCACCCCAGCCTTGTGCAGTCACTGATGTCCCCTGTGATGTCACTGATGTCCCTGTGAAATCACGGCTTTCTCAGTTTTGTCACCAGTCCCCTGTTATGTCACTGGTTTCCAAGGATGTCACTGCTGTCTCTGCGATGTCACCACTGTCCCCAGCGGTGGTTCCATGTCTCCATGATGTCACTGATTTCCCTGTGACATCAGGGCTTTCCTTTTTTGTCACCAGTCCCCTGTGATGTCACCACTGTCCCTAATGATGTCACTGGTGTCTCTATGATGTCAACCCTCTCCTTGTGAATTTACCGATGTCCCAGTGACATCACGACTCTCCCTTTGTTGTCAACATTCTCCTGTGATGTCACTGGTCCCCAATAATGTCACTGCTGTCACTGTGATTTCACCACTGTCCCCAGCAGTGCCATCATTTCCCTCTGATGTAACCAATGTCCCTGTGATGTCACCAGACCCCTGTGATGTCACCGATGTCCCTGTGACATCACGACTATCCCTTTATTGTCAACAGTAACATGTGATGTCACTGGTCCCCAGTGATGTCACCCATGTCCCTGTGATGTCACCACTGTCCCCTATGATGTCACCACTGACACTGATAATGTCACTGGTGTCTCTGTGATGTCATCCATGGCCTTCTGAAGTCAGTGATGTCCCCTGTCATGTCATAGATGCCCCAGTGATGTCATTGCTGTCTCTGTAATGTCACCACTGTGCCGAGCCGTGGTACCATGTCCCTGTATTGTCACTGATGTCAGTGATGTCCCTGTGACATCACGGCTGTCCCTTTGTTGTCAGTATTCCCCTGTGCTGTCACTAGTCCCCAATGATGTCACTGCTGTCTCTGTGATGTCACCACTGTCCCCAGCAGTGGCACCATGTCCCAGCTGGGAACACTGATGTCCCTGTGATGTCACCAGACGCTTTTGATTTCAGCAATGTCCCTGTGACATCACAGCTGTCCCTTTCTTGCCACCAGTCCCCTGGGATGTCACTGGTCCCCAATGGTATCACCCATGTCTGTGCCATGTCACCACTGCCCTCTGTGGTGTCACCAATGTCCCCGATTATGTCACTGCTGTCCCTGTAATGTCACCCTTGTCCTTGTGAAGTCACCAATGTCCCCACTGATGTCACTGATGTCACTGTGATATCACAATTGTCCCTTTGTTTCCATCAGTTCCCTGTGCTGCCACTGGTCCTGTCATGGTTTTGCCCACCAGCCCATCCCTGGGGCTGAGGATGGTTTTGTCCAGGTGATTTCCGGACAAAAAACCAATCAAAAAGTTCAGTGACGCCTTTGCTAATTACATCTTTAAGAAAACGGAAGAGAAGGTTGTGGCGCAGTTGAAATTAGGAACAGCAGCCATGTAGAAGGGTAGCGGGCCCGAGGAGGGCCAAGGCCCCCTCCTCCCCGGCTTGGAGTGGGCAAGTGCAGGACTGAAGCCTCTCTTCTCTCTTGTGAGAGAGTGAAGAAAAAAAAAAGTTTAAAAGACGAACTGCTTAGATGAGAAACCGCTGCAGAAGAATTCCAACCATGAGATAACAGAATTTTCAAGGCCAAAGCTGCAGTCACAGGAGAGAGAAGAAAAGTTCAAAGGGGGAGAGCTGCTTTTTCTCCTTTTCGCTCTCCCTCCCTTCAGCAGGGTAAAGACTGAAAAATAAAACCCTGCCACTTGTGAAAATTTGTTGGGGTGAAGAGACCCCCATGCGGCTCACAGAGGAGCTTGTGGATGCACCAGAGATTTGTGACTTTAACAGAGAGAAAGCCTTATGCTGGAGTAAAAGCGGCTCAGATGAGGCAGAATCCTGTTGAAGATTTATAACCCTGAGGGGGATGACGACCTACACTGGAACAGAGAAACGGTTCGGGTAGGGATGTCGGGATCCATGTGTGGGATCCATGCTGCTGGTGCTGGAGATTTGTGATCCTGAGAAAACCTACGCTGGAGCAGAAAAATGGCTCGGGTAGGGATGTTGAAGATTTATGACCCTGAGGGGAATGAGAGAGCCTTACGCTGGAGCAGGAATGGCTCGGGTAAGGATGTTGGGATCCACGCGTAGGATCCAGACTAGACCCATCTCGAGAAGTCAATCAAGGACTGTTCTCCCATGGGGAGGGACCTCCATAGGGAAACAGGGGTGAACTCTTAAACCATTATCCCCTGTAACCCTGTGGAAGAAGATCCATAGTAAGCAAGTGTCCCCTTGCAAGCCTATGGAAGGAGACCCTTCAGGACCTGGGTAACCCTCAACCTTCGGTTTTAGCCCAGGAGGGGGTAAGCCCAGCCCTGGAGGCCAACACAGAATGAGAGAGAAATAAAGAAGTTCCAACTGCGACGAAAGTGCTGCAGAGTTACTGGAGAGAGAGAGAGTTGGAATTCCGAGAACAGAAAAGGACTGCTTCTCCTCCTTGAACTGATATAAAGGGAGGTGGGGGGAGAAGTATCTTCTTTAAATACATAATACCTTTTACTTAAGTAGAATTATTGTAAATAGAATTCTTTAGTTTTAGTTTGTTAATAATAAATACTCATACTTTTTTTCAATTCAGTTTCTTTTTGTCTGCATAAACCTTCTCTCAACTAATAGTAATTGTATGAGAGGTATAAAAGTAAATTGAGCCAGGGCAAAACCACGACAGGTCCCCAGTGATGTCACTCACATCCCTGTGATGTCACCAGTGTCACCACTGATGTCACTGGTGTCTCTGTGATGTCACCCCTGGCCTTGTGCAGTCACTGATGTCCCCTGTCCTGTCACCAATGTCCCTTGTGATGTCACCAATGTCCCCGATGATTTCACTGGTGTCTCTGTGATGTCACCCCTGTCCTTATGCCAGATGTCCCCTGTGATGTCAGCGATCTCCCTGTGACATCACGGCTGTCCCTTTGTTTTCACCAGTCCCCTGTGATGTCACTGTTTCTCAGTCGTGTAACCTCTGTCCCTGTGATGTCACCAATACCCTAATGACTTCAACACCGTCCCCGATGATGTCACTTGTGTCTCTATAATGTCAACCCTGTGCTTGTGAAGTCACCAATGTCCCCGTGACATCACGACTGTCCCTTTGTTTTCACCAGTGCCCCGTGATGTCACTGGTCCTCAGTGATGTCACTGCTGTCTCTGTGATTTCATCCCTGTCCCTGTGATGTCATTGATGTCCCTGTGACATCGCTGCTGTCCCTTTGTTTTCACCATTCCCCTGTAATTTCACTGTTCCCCAATGATTTCACCGATGTCCCTGTGATGTCACTGGTCTCCACTGATGTCACTGCTGTCCTCACAGGTGTCACCACTGTCCCCTGTGATGTCACTGCTGTCCCAGGAGTGGTCCCTGTGTCCCTAATGATGTCACAGCTGTCCCCGTTATGTCACTGCTGTCTCTGTGATGTCACCCTTGTCCTTGTGAAGTCATCAATGTCCCCAGTGATGTCACCAATGTCCACATAATATCCTGGCTGTCCCTTTGTTTTCACAATTCCCTTATCATGTCACCACTGTCCTCTGTGATATCACGAAAGTCCCTGGTGATTTCACTAGTCTCTGTAACGTCACCGATGTCCCTGTGATGTCACTGCTCTCTCTTTGATAGCAGCACTGTCCCCAGTGGTGGCACCATGTCCCCGTGATGTCACGGATGTCCCTGTGATGTCACCAGACCCCTGTGATGTCACTGGTCCCTAATGATGTCCATGCTGTCCCTGTGATGACACCACTGTCCCCTGGATTGTTACCAATGTCCCCAATGATGTCACCGATGTCACTATGGCATCACGGATTTGTTGTCACCATTCTCCTGTGAGGTCACTGGTCCCCAGTGATGTCATGGATGTCCCTGTGATGTCACTGGTGTCTCTGTGATGTCACCCCTGTCCTTGTGAAGTCACCGATGTCCCCAATGATGTCACTGATGTCCATGTTATGTCACGGCTGTCCCTTTGTTTTCACCAGTCCCCTGGGAAGTCACTCGATCCAATTATGTCACCTCTGTCCTCTGTGTTGTCACTCTCGTCCCCTGTGATGTCTCCAATACCCCTGTAACATCACGGCTCTCCTTTTGTGGTCACCAGTCCCCTGTGACATCACTGGTCTCTAATGATGTCTCTGCTGTCCCTGTGATATCACCAGTGCCACTGATGATGTCAATAGTGTCTCTGCAATGTCACCCCTGTTCTTGTGAAGTCACCGATGTCCCCAGTGATGTCACTGATGTCCTCGGGAGATCACAGCTGCCCCTTTGTTGTCACCAGTCTTCTGTGATGTCACTGGTCCACAATGGTGTCACTGCTGTCCCTGTAATGTCACCACTCTCCCCTGTGGTGTCACCAATGTCACCTGTGATATCACTGGTGTTGCTGTGTTGTTATCCAGGTCCCCTGTGATGTCATCAATGTCCCTGTGACATCACGGCTTTCCCTTTGTGGTCACCAGTCCCCAGTGATATTTCTGGCCCCCAATGACACCATTGCTGTCTCTGTGATGTCACCACTGTCCCCAACGGTAGCACCATGTTCCTGTGATGTCACCACTGTCCCCATGATGTCACTGATGTCCCTGTGACATCACAGCTTTCCCATTGCTGTAAGCAGTCCCCTGTGACACCACTGGTCTTCAGTGATGTCACTGCTGTTCCGGTGATATCACCATTGTGCCCAGCAGTGCCACCATGTCCCTGTGATGTGACCGATGTCCCTGTAATGTCGCCAGACCCCTTTCATGTCATCAATGTCCCTGTAACATCACTGTTGTCCCTCTGCTGTCACTCTGATGCCACTGTTGCCCAATGATGTCCCTGCTGTCTCTGATGTCACTACTCTCCACTGTGATGTCACCAATGCCCCCGATGATGTCACTGGTGTCTCTGTGGTGTCACTCCTGGTCTTGTGAAGACACCGATGTCCCTGTGACTTTAGGGTTGTCCCTATGTGGTCAACAGTCCCATATGATGTCATTGTTTCCCAATGATGTCACCATTGTCCCTGTGATGTCACCTCTGTCCCCTGTGATGTCACCAATGGGCCGTGATGATGTCACTGGTGTTTCTGTGATGTCACTACTGTACTTGTGAGGCCACCGATGTACCCTGTGATGTCAGCGGTCTCTCTGTGACATCACAGCTGTCATTTATTGTTACCAGTCCCCTGTGATATCACTGGTCCCCAGTGATGTCACCCACATCCCCGATGATGTCACTGGTTTCTCTGTGATGTCACCTCTGCCTTTGTGAAGTCACCGATGACCCCAGTGATGTCACCCATGTCCCTGTGATGTCACCAGTGACACCGATAATATCACTGGTGTCTGTGATGTCACCCCTGGCCATGTGAAGTCATCTATGTCCCCTGTGATGTCACCAATGGCCCCACTGCTGTCTCTCTGATGTAACCACTGTGCCAAACTGTGGCACCATGTCCGTGTCATGACAGAAATGTCACAGATATCCCTGTGACATCAGGGCTGTCCCTTTGTGGTCAACAGTCCCCTGTGATGTCACTGGTCCCTAATGATGTCACCAATGTCCCTGTGATGTCACCGCTATCCCCTGTGATGTCACCAGTGTCACCAATAATGTCACAGATATCACTGTGACATCACGGATGGCCCTTTCTTTTCAGCAGTCCCCTGTGAGGTCACTGGTCCCAAATGATGTCACTGCTGTCTCTGTGATGTCACCACTATCCCCAGTGGTGGCACCATGTCCCCGTGATGTCACCGATGTCCCTGTGATGTCACCAGACCCCTTTGATGTCAGTGATGTCCCTGTGACATCGCAGCTGTCCCTTTCTTGTCACCAGTCCCCTGGGACGTCACTGACCCCCAGTGATATCACCCATGTCTGTGTGATGTCACCACTTTCCCCAGTGATATCACCAGTGTATCTTTGTGTTCACCTCCACCCCCTGTGATGTCACCACTGTTCCCTGTGATGTCACTGATGGCTTTGTGCCATCACGGCTGTCCCTTTGTTCTCAACACTTCCCTGTGATGTCACTGATCCCCGGTAATGTCACTGACTTTCCTGTGATTTCACCCCTGTCCCCTCTGATATCACCGACACCCCTGACATTGTCACTGCTGTCACTGTGATGTCACCCCTGTCCTTGTGAAGTCACTGAAGTCCCCTGAGATGTCAGCAATGTCCCTGTAGCATCACAGCCGTCCTTGTGTTGTCAACAGTCCCTGTGAGGTCACTGGTCCTCAATGATGTCACCCATGTCCCTTTGATGTCACCACTATCCCCTGTGATGTCACCAGTGTCAGTGATAATGTCACTGATGTCCCTGTGATGTCAACCCTTGCCTTGTGACATCACTGATGTCAGCTGTGAAGGCACAGATGTCCCCGTTGACGGCACTGGTGTCTCTGTGGTGTCATCACTGTCCCCTGTGATGTCAACAATATCCCCAATGATGTCACTGCTATCTCTGTGATGTCACCACTCTCCCCAGAAGTAGCACCATGTCCCTGTGATGTCATTGATATCCTTGTGATATCACCAGACCCCTGTGATGTCACTGATTTTCACTGTGATACCAGACCTATCCCTTTGTTTTCAACAGTCCCCTGTGATGTCACTGGTTCCCAATGATGTCACCCATGTCCCTGTGATGTCACCACTGTCCCCTGTGATGTCACCAATATCCCCGATGATGTCACCAATATCTCTTGGATGTCAGCCATGTACTTGTGATGTCACTGATGTCCCATGTGATGTCACTGATGTTCCTGTGATATCACAGCTGTCTCTTTGTTTTCACCAATCCCCTGTGATGACACTCATCCACAGTGATGTCACCAATGTCCCTTTCATTAGGGTTAGGGTTAGGGTTTAGGGTTATGGTTAGGTTTAGGTTTAGG
Organism: Myiozetetes cayanensis; assembly: GCF_022539395.1. NCBI lineage: Eukaryota > Metazoa > Chordata > Aves > Passeriformes > Tyrannidae > Myiozetetes > Myiozetetes cayanensis. Next base: position 53,504 of record NW_026087398.1, read on the forward strand.
TTTTAGGGTTAGGGTAAGGGGTTAGGGGTTAGGGTTAGGGTTTAAGGTTTAGGGTTTAGGGTTTGAGTTAGGGTCAGGATTTGGGGTTAGGGTTAGGGGTTCAGCTTAGGGTTAAGGTTTAGGGTTTAGGGTTTGGGTTTGGGTTAAGGGTTAGGGTTATGGGGTTAAGGTTTAGGGTTAGGTTTAGGCTTACTTTTAGGCTTAGGTTTTAGGGTTAGGGTTTAGGGGTTAGGGTTAAGGTTAGGGGTAAGGTTTAGGGTTAGGTTTTAGGCAACGTTTTGGGTAGAGTAAGAGGTAGGGTTATGGTTAGGGTTTAGGATTTAGCATTAGGTTCAGGTTTAGATTTTTGTTTTTAGTTTAGGTCTAGGTTTCAGTGCTAAGATACCTCCCAGTCCAAAGATGCACTCACAGAAAGCTCTTGCTCTTTGAGTAGTGACAAGAGTGGTGCACAAATTGCACTTGATAGGTGGTGATTCACAGTTCAAGTTAATGTGAGGTACTGGGATTTAGGGTTAAGGTTACCGATGGAGTTAAGGTTAAGGTTAGGAATAGGTTAAGTTAGGGTTTAGATAACGTTTGGGTTAGAGTAAGGGATAGTTTTATGGTTAGGGGTTAGGATTTAGTGTTAGGTTTAGAGGTTTTTTTAAGTTTAGGTCTAGGGTTCAGTACAGATGAAGATGCCTCCCAGACAAAGGTGCCTGCACACAAAGCTCTTGCTCTGTGCAGTGCCGAGAGTGGCGCAGCAACTGCACTTGAGAGACGCAGACTCAGGGCTTTCTTTCCTGGGTGGAAGGGCAGTCGTTCTCTTATAGGAGTGCTGGGTTGAAATGGTCGTCCCACAGTGTGACACATTTGCTTGTTCTAATGAAAAAAGGAACTGAGCATTGAATGTTTTTCTTCCCCTCTCCTTCCCCACTTTGTGGGAGGGATGTTGAATGGGCAGGTTGACCTTGCCTTGGGTGATTGAGCAACATAAAAGAACTGGTCAGGGACTCAGATTCCAGACTGATGACCCTAGAAGTCTGTGGGGAGGGATGAGGAGGGTTTCTTTTGTTTCCTTTTCTTTCCCCTCACCTGGGAAATAGGACACTCTATGTTGCCTGAACTGAAACAAGGTGTGGGTTGGAAAATCTCCAAGGTTTCTTTATTCTCAACCTGGCCTCATGGACCCAGTTTGCCTGCACCCTGTTTCCTGCCCCCAGCCCAGACCTGCTCAGATTTCATCAGAGAGGAACTCTTTGGGAAAGAGGTCACCCTTTTTTCCCTCTTCTGCTCCCGTGTTTTTGGCAGTGTTTTGGTTTTTTTTTCCTTTTTATACACATCAAGGAAAAGGGGAAGTCACACAGCCAGCCAAAGACAACGTGAGTTTCCTTGGGAAGAACCCCTTCTCTCCTCTTTCCCCTTCTCAGTGTGGAGGGGAAATCTCCATTTTCAGCTTCTCCTGCACCCGCCTGGGACCCCCTCCATGGCAACTGCCATATCCAACAGCATCCCCTGCTGGACACCAGAGAACACTGCAGGCTCTGCTCCTCCAGTGATCCAACAGCGCCCCCTGCTGACTGTGGTTCCAATTGCACCAAAAAAGTACAAACTGAGCTGTTTCCTTTTTTCTTTGAAGGGGACTTTTGGGTTTAGGATTATTGTTTGGTTCTTTTCTTCATGTTCTTTCGTTGTTCTGCCAATACACATATATCCTTTAATAGAGGGCTGTTATTTTTTTCCTTTCTCCACTCTTTCTCAATTGGAACCTCTTAATTTCAGATTTACAATTACTTAGAGAGAGGAGTTTGGTCTTCCTCATAACTCATCCTCCTTAACCAAACACTTGTGTTTCATTAGAGAGGTGTAAAGTCATGCTTTGTTTACAACCCACAGACCTTCCAGGCTCTCCGGTTTGTCTCTGCCCCTCTTAGAGAACTCGTGTGGACACCTTCCCTTCCTGCACCAGATGATTTCACAAAACTGGGAGGGGGGTATTTCATGGAGAAGGACCTGGGGGTGTTTTAAGGCCTCTACAAACAAATGTTTCCTTCAGGAGAGCTAAAGACAGGACAGTGTGGGGAGCAGCAGAAATGCAGCTCCTCCAGGAATGGCAGCACTGTGGGGATGTAGGGCACTGGTTCTTTGGTTGCCAACATCCATAGTCGAATGGAGGGGATATGCCCTGACATCACAAATGGACACATGGCACATGACTTGGGCTAGACTCTGGCATGGGAGCTGTTGGTTCCTTGGTTTCCAGGCGCCACTGTGGAATGGAGAGGACAGGTTGTGAAATCAGAATGGGGTCCATGGCACATGGGTTGGGCTGTACTCTGGCATGTGATGCATTGGTTCTGTGGTTTCCAGGGGCCAACCCAGAAAGGAGAGGATAGGTTGTGACATCACAAAGAGTCCCATGGCAGACATGTTGGGCTGCATTCTTGGGGTATGGGGCATTAGTTCTTTGGTGTCCAGGGGCCATTCTGGAATAGAGATGATTGGCCATAAAGTCACAAATAGGCCAATGGCAAAAAGGAAATTTTGCAAGGTGTGGGTGTGGTGCAATTGTTCTTTGGTTTTCAAGATCATTCTGGAATGGAGAAGGTAGGCCAAGACAAGGGAAACCACGGAACACTTTTGGGGCTGCAGTGAGGGGGTGTGCACTGCAGTTCCACCCAGTAAAGAAAGCCCTGAGCCTCTGTCTCTCAAGTGCAGTTGTTGCACCACTCTTGGCACTGCAAAAGAAAAAGAACTTCCTGTGCGGGCATCTTTGGTCTGGCAGGTATCTTCATCCGTATTGAACACCAGACCTAAAACTTAAAAAAACCCTAAACACAAACCTAATGCTAAACCTTAACCCCGAACCATAACCCTGTCCCTTACCCTAACCCAAACCTTACCCAAATCCTCTCCTAATCTAACCTTTATGCTAAACCTTACCCTAAATCCTAGACCCTAACATTAACCCTAACTCTGACTCACCATCTATCTAGTGCAGTTGGTGCACCACTCTTGGCACTACACAAAGAGCAAGAGTTTTCTGTGTGGGCACCTTTGGTCTGGGAGGTGTCTTCCTCTGTACTAAATATTGGCTGTCAGTCTCAGTTAATGAGACAGAAGTGTTTTGCTAAGGAGGAGGAATTTTGAGGAAAAACCAGAACTCCTCCATCTAAGCAATTGTAAATCTGAAATTAAGAGGCTCCAATTGAGAAAGAGGGGAGAAAGGAAAAAAATAACAGCCCTCTATTAAAGGATATATGTGTATTGGCAGAACAACGAAAGAACACGAAGAAAAGAACCAAACAATAATCCTATACCCAAAAGTCCCTTTCAAAGAAAAAAGGAAACAGCTCAGTTTGTACTTTTTTGGTGCAATTGGAACCACAGTCAGCAGGGGACGCTGTTGGATCACTGGAGGAGCAGAGCCTGCAGTGTTCTCTGGTGTCCAGCAGGGGCGCTGTTGGATATGGTGGTTGCCATGGAGGGTCCCCGGGGGTGTAGGAGAAGATGAAAATGGAGATTTCCCCACATACACACCGAGAAGGGGAAAGAGGAGAGAAGGGGTTCTTCCCAAGGAAACTCACGCTATCTGTGGCTGGCTGTGTGACTTCACCTTTTCCTTGATGTGTATTAAAAAAAAACAACCAGCTACCAAAAACACGGGAGCAGAGGAGGAGAAAAAGGGTGACCTCCTTCCCAAATAGTTCCTCTCTGATGAAGTCTGAACAACTCTGGGCTGGGGGCAGGAAACAGGGTGCAGGTAAACTAGGGCCAAGCGGCCAGGTTGAGAATAAAGAGACCTTGGAGCTCTTCCAACCCACACCTTGTCTCAGTTCAGGCAAAAATGAAATGTCTTGTTTCCCAGGAGAGGGAAAAGAAAAGAAGAGAAAACAAAATAAACCCCTCCTCATCCCTCCCCACCGACTTGAAGGGCCATCAGTCTGGAGTCTGAGACCCTGACCAGTTTTTTTGTGTTGTTCAATCACCCAAGGCAAGGCCAACCTGCCCATTCAACATCCCTCCCACAAAGTGAGGAAGGAGGGAAGGAGGGGAAGGAAAACATTCAATACTCAGTTCCTTTTTTCCTTAGAACAAGCAAATATGTCATACTGTGGGACGGCCATTTCAGCCTAGCACTCCTACAAGAGAACGACTGCCCTTCCACCCAGGAAAGAAAGTCCTGAGTCTGCGTCTCTCAAGTGCAGTTGCTGCGCCACTCTCGGCACTGCACAAAGAGCAAGAGTTTTGTGTGCAGGCACCTTTGTCTGGGAGGCATCTTCATCTCTACTGACCCCTAAACCTAAACTTAAAAAAACCTCTAAACCTAAACCTAACACTAAACCCTAACCCCTACTCGTAAAACTATCCCTTACTATAACCCAAATGTTACCTAAACCCTAACCCTAACCCTGGCCCTAACCCTACCCCTAATTCCTAACCCTAAACCCTAACACTAACCCCTAACCCTAACCCTAAAACCTAAACCCTAACCCTAACGCTAACCCTTATGAAAGGGGCATTGGTGACATCATTGGAGACAAGTGTCATCACAGGGGATTGGTGAAAACAAAGGGACAGGCGTGGTATCACAGGGAAATCAGTGACATCACAGGGGACATCAGTGATTTCACAAGGACAGGGGTGACATCACAGTGACACCAGTGATATCATCAAGGACAATGGTGACATCACAGGGGACAGAGGTGACATCACAGGGACATTTGTGACATCACTGGGGTCATTGGTGACTTCACAAAGACAGGGGTGACATCAGAGAGGCACCAGTGACATCATCAGGGACATCGGTGACATCATTTGGGACCAGTGATATCACAGGGGACTGTTGACAACAAAGGGACAACCCTGATGTCACAGGGACATTGGTTTCTTGACAAGGACAGGGTTGACATTATAGAGACACCACTGAAATCATCGGGGACTTTTCTGACATCACAGGGGACAGTGGTGACATCACAGGGACAGAGGTTACATCATTGGGGAACAGTGACATCACAGGGGACCAGTGACATCACAGGGGACTGCTGATAACAAAGGGACAGCAGTGACATCACAGGCACATCGGTGACATCACAGGGACCTGGTGTCACCGCTGGGGACAGTGGTGACATCACAGAGAAAGCAGTGACATCAACAGAGACATCTGTGACATGACAGGGGACATCGGTGACATCATAAGGCTAGGTGTGACAACACAGACATACCAGTGACATTATCGGTGACACTGGTGGCATCACAGGGGATAGTGGTAATATCACAGGGACATGGGTGACATCATTAGGGACCAGTGACCTCACAGGGAACTGCTGACAACAAAGGGACAGCTATGATGTCACAGAGCTATCCGTGACATCAGAGGGGACAATGGTGACATCACAGAGACAGGAGGGACATCATTTGGGACCAGTGACATCAGAGCGACAACAGAGGGAGAGCAGTGATGCCACAGGGACATTGGTCACATCACAGGGACATGGTTGTTGCAGAATTAGAGGCTCTCTGGGTTGAAACAAGAATAGATCAGTTGGTGGGAATCTGAAAAGTCCCAAGAATAGGTGTTTTGAGAACTAGACGAGTGTTTTGAGAACTAGACACTTGAGAAAAATAAGGGCCAAACACCACCTGCTATGGGAGGCATGGGAGCAAAACAGCACCTGCTATGGGAGGCATGAGAATGGAAATATTGTTATGAGATTTAGAAGAATAGGAATTTAAAAAATAAGATATATAGAATAGCCAATAAGAATCGTGTGAACAATGTGTGTTTTAAATGTGTAACCAATAGCTATTAAAATAGTTAAATATGTTTTAAGTATGTATCCAATGATGTGTGAAATAGTAAAATATATTATAATTATTAGACTGCATAAAAGTTTGTGTGATGGCTAATAAAGTTTGAAGCTTCCGACATCATATTGGTGGAGACGAAGTTTCCTTTGGGGTTCTCGCACGTGTTACATCTGGTGCTCCGCGGGAGGAATTTCGTCCGGGAATGGAGTTCGGAATATACGGAGTCCAGTGATTGACAGCACATATCCGTATCGGAAGATTGTTGCTGTGGCGAAAAGGCGAGGTGTCTGCTGACTGGCTGTGGTACTGCGGGCCGCAGTTTCAGGAGCCCACAGAGGCGAAGCCCAAAGAGGCGGTGAGTTGAAGCAAGCGCTTGCAAAATATTCAGCAGACAACATGAGATATGCGGTATCCGCAGTTGAGCGAACAACGCTCAGATGTATGCTATATTTAGCAAAAAAGATAAGAGTTGAGGTGAAAACGAAGGCAAAGATGCCGGAGCTGAGGGCTCGGCAGTGCCTGGAGCTGCGGCGGCAGCTGGGGACTAATAGCTCAGCCCTCACCCGGGCACTGCGGGAGGAAAACACAAAGGATAGAGAGGAACAGAACGAAGCGGCACCGCGAAATGGCAGAGCGAAGTATCAGCGGTGCGTGACAAGCACTGGCGGGGCGGGACGGCTCGGCTCTGCGGGCCGGGGCCAGGACCGGGACCGGGGTCGGCTGAGATCGGTCAGCTGAGACCGGTCGGCTGAGATCGCGATTGAAAACCTTTTACCCCCCGCACAAAGTGAGCTGGAGACAAGCCGAAGCAGGGAAGTGAAGCAATCAGTCGCTATGACGACCATTCACTCTAAAAATCCATAAAATCCGTGAACAACATTCTTTGAACTTTTAACAATGTTAATGAAATTAAACAAGAGGCAAAAATATGTTTGCTTTGCAAGTTATAATTTCAACACAACCGTCACTCACAGATAGAAGACACGGAGTTAAACATTACTAACTCTAAGACTGAAAAACAAAAGCTTGTGTAAGAGTAGTATCTGAAACCTTTCAAACACATGAACTCCCTAAAACTTTTGCTGCTACTGTGAAAATTGAAGCAACATCTCACTCACAGTACCTATCCAAGTTTACTTTCCGAGGACGGCAGGGCCGGTTACAGTCGCCTTAAGCAGACGGAACCAGGAACCCAACTAACTCAGAGACTTTTAATCCTAAAGTGGTGGGTTCGAGCCCCACGTTAGACTCGCCAGAGCAACAGGAGGACGAGATGGGATTCCCAGACTGAGTCTATCGTTTTTCCCCTCTGCAAAATTGCCTGACTTCTCTCATTTGTTTCTGCTACGATAGCCACTTAAAACTGACTGAACTATTAATAGGAACGATTTATAAGCTTTTTGTTAACAGTAGAAACAACTGGAAGAGCCAGCACAAAACGGGACGGCTATGCAGAACCACACTGAGAGCAGAGCGAGGCCAGTGCAAAGTGAACAGAGCGAAGGCGGGGCCTGGCCGAGCGCTCGGAGCGGCAGTGCCGGGACGGGGATCGGGCTCTCCGGGAAGCGCGGGCCGTGCAGGGGGAGCAGCGGGAGCGGCTGGAGCAGCTCCGGGAGCAGGAAGAGCGTTTGGAGCAGGCGCGGCTGAGCCTGGCCCAGCAGCGGCGGCAACTCCAGCGGCTCCGGCAGGAATTGTCACCTCCAGGGACCGGGACCGGGATCCTGCCGGGCACGGAGCGGCTGATCCCGGGGGATGCGGTCCCGGGGAGCGACTCCACATCCCGCTGGCTCCCGCGGCTCCCGGCGCTCCGGGATTGCTCCCGACATTCCTGCCTCCCGTGGAGATGATCCTGTGGGGCTCCAGGGACCCCCTGTGGGGCTGCAGGGACCCCCTGTGGGACTCGGCCGCGCTCCACGGGCACCTCCTGCTGCTGAAACACCAAGCACAGGCGGGGCCACTGTTACTGCAGCTCCGCGGCGAGTGCGGAGCAGAGGCTCTGCGGGCTCCGGGACAGAACGGGACACACTACTCCCTAACAGAATCGGGCCCCGCCACCCGCGGTGAAGAGTCCTAGAATTAACCCAAAACTACAAAGCTCGGCAATTGTAGAGTTGCCGGCACAACTTTCTCGACAGTGTAACAAAGTTGCCGAAACTGCAGCTGCTAAACTAAACTTAAAAAAAAAAAAAAAAAAAAAAAAAGGATTTCCATGTCTGTGACTAATAGTATTATTCATTTAGGTTAAACTTTATATTCCTTGTATTGATTCCTCTTCAAAATAAGTACAGTTATTACTAAACATAACTATAGAGATGGCAAACTGAGAAGCACACAGCCAGTAATACTTGGGATATGAGATGTGTGGTTGAAATGCAAAAATATAATAAAAATTCTAGCTATGTGTGAGTGAAGAGTGATTGAGGTGGCCACCTTTTTGAATGACTGAAAAAAAAGCTGTATGAGTGAGAAAAGCTGTGTAGATATCTATGTGTGTGAACTTAAAATACTTTAAGGGTATTAAGATTTTAAAAGGATGTGTTATATAAATTTAATTATGGTAAGTTGATGCATGCTAGCCTTCAAAGATTAGAAACAAGAATCAAAAAGTTGCAAATTAATGCTGATCAAAACTGACTAAATAGTCTATTAGTAGATGAGAACTATCAAAATGACTTTTGTCTATAATTAAAACAAGATTACTTGTATTGCTCAATGACTTAGTCAAAACAGCTGTTATGGTAGGCATAATCATATTGCTTTTTGTGATTTTTGTACCGTGTGTCTTGCAATGTTTGCAAGGAATGGTTACAAGAATGATAAAGAATGTATGGGTTGTAAATAAAGAGAAAGGGGGAGATGTTGCAGAATTAGAGGCTCTCTGGGTTGAAACAAGAATAGATCAGTTGGTGGGAATCTGAAAAGTCCCAAGAATAGGTGTTTTGAGAACTAGACGAGTGTTTTGAGAACTAGACACTTGAGAAAAATAAGGGCCAAACACCACCTGCTATGGGAGGCATGGGAGCAAAACAGCACCTGCTATGGGAGGCATGAGAATGGAAATATTGTTATGAGATTTAGAAGAATAGGAATTTAAAAAATAAGATATATAGAATAGCCAATAAGAATCGTGTGAACAATGTGTGTTTTAAATGTGTAACCAATAGCTATTAAAATAGTTAAATATGTTTTGTGTATCCAATGATGTGTGAAATAGTAAAATATATTATAATTATTAGACTGCATAAAAGTTTGTGTGATGGCTAATAAAGTTTGAAGCTTCCGACATCATATTGGTGGAGACGAAGTTTCCTTTGGGGTTCTCGCACGTGTTACACATGGTGGCACTTCTGGGGACAGTGGTGATATCACCGGGACAGCAGTGACATCATTGGAGACCAGTGACATCACAACAATGGGAAAGTGGTGACACTGGGACATCGATGACATCACAGAGGACCTGGATAACAACACAGAGACACCAGTGATATCACAGGGGACATTGGTGACATCACAGGGGATAGTGGTGACATTATAGGGACAGCAGTGACATCATTGTGGACCAGTGACATCACAGAAGACTGGTGAAAACAAAGGGGCAGCCGTGATCTCCCAAGGACATTGGTGACATCACTGGGGACATTGGTGACTTCACAAGGACAGGGGTGACATCGCAGAGACACCAGTGATATCATCGGTGACACTGGTGACATCATAGGGACAGCAGTGGCATCATTGGGGAGCAGTGATGTCACAGGGGACTGGTGACCACAAAGGGACAGCCATGATGTCACAAGGCTATCGGTGACATCACAGTGGACAGGGGTTACTGTTGGCAGAGGGGCTCCAAGACGTAAGAATACGACCTATGAGATCTTCAATATGTCCAATTCATTAGGATAGCTCAGGGTTTTTATAGTATCTGTATACAAGATCTCATGACAAGAAGCACATTATTGGTCACAGGTCACTGTCCAGATGTAAACATGCATTACAAATACATTTATAATTGGTTATTAACAGGTAACAAGGCAATTATTTACTTTATCAAACTCCACCTTCTTCTTGGCACTGATTTCCTTTTGTTCTAGCAAAGAGACCCGCAGCCATCTTGGCACTTACAGTACTTATAAAACTATATAAAATTTTTAAAAGTTTATAAAAGTACAACACACAATATAAATTGCTCACACAATAATCATGTTTCTCCCACACAGCGCTGCCATATTTGCCTACCTGAAGCCCCCCTCCATCTCCTCCCCATCCCTGGATCTGGCCCTGTCAGTTCTGTACTCAGTGGTGCCTCCAGTCCTGAACCCCCTCATCTACAGCCTGAGGAACCGGGAGCTCAAGGATGCTCTGAGGAAAATAATGACTGGGTGCTTTTCAGGAGCGGTAAAGTTCCTGTTTTCTGGTGTGTAGCGTTCAGGGGACTCTGTAATGGCCCAGCCTTTCTGCTCAGGTTTTCTTCGTGGAGGTCATCAGGTTCTTCTTGCAATAATTTTCTGTACAATGAAATAATATTATGCATCTGCCTTCTAATTTTGTGTCTATGCATTGAATTTGACCCAGAGATGTATAAATGATGAATTATGCTCTCTGAGTATTTAAACAAAATAAAGGACCCTGCAGTGCCTTCTTTGTCCAAGACCCTTCTTCTTAGCTGTTCCTAAAGCACAGCACACTGCAGGACAGGAGAGATTTGCAAAGGGCAAGGGGACAAGAATCCCAGCACAGCAGCACTGCCAGGGAGCAGCAGAGCTTGGGCTTTGCAGAGCTGCTCTTTCCACTTCCACATTGTCCTTGTGAGCCCCTTTCTGGCTGGAAGGCCTGAGTGCTCTCTGAGCACAGTCCTGGGGGTGGGAGCCCTTTGAGCACAGGCAGGGACAGGCACTGGGAACTTGTGAAGCAGAGCTGGCCTCCCTGACAGCATCTACAGGATGCTGTGGGATCTTCTGAGGCCACTGCATGGACTGGTCACTTCTTCTGTGCCCTTGCTGCAGGGCTGGAACTCTCCTGCAGTGACACCAGGACACTCCTGCTCTTTGCATTCCCAGCCTGATTTGGAAATCCAGTCTTCCCCTGCTGTTCCCAGGGACATGCTGGGAGTGCTTCAGAGCTGCCATCCTGGGGCAGCTCCTGCCCAGCATGAGCAGGCACAAGGTCCCTCCCCCTGCTCCTCTCCCCTCAGCAGTGCCACTGTTTGCTGCAGCCTCCTCCTCCTTGCCCAGCACAGCCCTCCTGGCATAGTTGGACACAGCCCTTGTTCTACCCCCTCCTCATGGCCCTGCCCAAGCCCCTCAGCTACAGCCTGATGGCCAGAAACCTTCAGGGCAGGGTGGCACCAAGGAAAATGCTGAGGAAACCTTTCAGCTGCACTAAAATCCAATGGGAGTGGTTGGCCTTGAGGAAGAAATCACTTCTAATTCTCCAGAACCCCCATGACAAACAACCTGTGTTGTGTCCTGGGCACTCCACTGCAAGTGTGGGCTATTGGAAAGGTGTTGGTGTCAGGGATATTGAGAAGGCTGGGCAGTGTCACTGGGAGACCTCTCCCAAACCCTTACAAAGGCCAGAGCCATCTCAGAGGTTCCTTGGGCTTTGGCAAAGGCAGACATGGAACCAGTCTGCAAACAGGGCAACAAGGAGGCTTGGTAGAGTTCCAGACTGCTCAGGCTCAGCAGGGAAGGGGACATGGCAAGTCCTCCTGCAGCCATTGCCAGGCATGGGAAAGACAACGCAGGGATTGCAGAACCCCTGTGGGAGGGAGAAGAAGGGCATGTTGTGTGCCCAGACTTTATCAAGGCCCTTGACATGGTCTCTTATGGTCTCCTTAGAGCCAGATTGGTGAGAGCTGGATTGATGAATTAGAAGATTTGGTGGGTGGGAAGTTGGCTGACAGAAGAGTGTCAAATAAAATCCATGGTACAAAGTCCTCTTGGCAGCAACTTCCTGATGAAATCCCTCACTGACCAGCCCTTGAACACCACTAGAGAACATCTTTATTACCTCTCTTTACCATGGGACATAAAGGTGTTTTCAAGTTCTTTGTGAATGATGCCAAATTTCAGGGAGCCCAGTGTCAGAGGTTCCCTAGTGTCACAATGGCCCCTTAGATCCAGGAGCTCCATTATGTCCCAGGGTTCCTGTAGTTTCTCTGAGGGCCTGCAGTTTCAAAATGCCTGCTTGGATCCATCAGGTTCCAAAATGTTTCAGGGTTCCTCTCTTTCCACAAGGCTCCAAGTTTTTAATGGCCCCTTCATTCCACAAGATTTCACAGTGTCCCTATGTTCCTTGGTTTCCATGAGGCCCTGCAGTGTCACAATGGCCCCTTCATTCCAGGAGGTTTTCCAGTGTAACAACAGCCTCCTGATTTCATGGGTTTTAGCAGTGTCACAATGACCCCATTATTTCATAAGGTTGTCACTGTCCCTCAGTTCCCTTGGCTCCCTTAAGCCCTGTAATGTCACAGTGGCCCTGTTATAAGTAAAATGAAACTGAGTTGAAATATAGTAATAAAAATTTATTGAAGATTTATAGAAAATGCAAATAAGCAAAACAGCATGCTGGGCGACCGGGGAGTCTCCTGCTCCACTCACAGCCCGCAAGTGCAGTAGGCAAAAATAGTAACTTTTATTCCCTTATCAGTTCCCCTCCCATTGTTACTTATTCTCCTTCTATTGGATCTGAGTTTGCAGGTCTGGTTCTGGTTGGTTTCTTTGCAAGTCCGTTTTAGTTGCCAGGTGCTTTCCTGTCCATAGTTTCAATCAGTCCTTAGACCCTGAGGCCTCGTGTGCAGGCATCTCCAGATGTCCATCTTGGATACTCTGTATTGTTTCAGTTCCTGACTCTTTGGTCCTTGTCCTTCTTTCCTTTACTTTATGCGTGTTGTGAGACAATAAGCTTTTTATAAAAGTAAGATACAAAATACTTATTCAGTAAAACACAATAATTTGTCTTTCAAGAATTGCAAGCTGCATGACTATTAGCTTAACCATTCTGTAACTTACAGTCTCCCAATCTTAACAGAACATTGATTATAATAACATATATATGTATATAACATGCACTATAATTTAATGAGTAAACTATTACTACTAATTTGATGAGTAAATTTAACTACTACTACTTATTACACTCCCTTCTCCTCCTGGATCCCACCCAAAGCCTGGCCAGGCCTGAAGGGGCAAACCCAGGGAGTCAACCTGTCCCATCTGCTGCCAAGCAAGGCCAGACATCGACTGCCATGGCCTTCACCAGCCCCCAAACACGGAGAGATAAAGGCCACACCTTGCTCACAATCACACACATTCTGTTAATGAACAGACACAAACAGTATCCACTAATGAGCAGATATTAATACATCTTACTAATGGCATTTTGTTGATGAGCAGACACACAGTGTAGTCTTATCACACTACATCTTTTAATCACAAACACACACAGTTTGAGCTGATGAGGGATAAATAGAACATCAGGTTGGAGCTCTAGAGGCCAACTTTGCTCAGGGCCTGTTGTTCAGCCTCAGCACTTTGATGTCCAAAAAGGCGCAATGAAAACTGCTCAGAGACAGTTTTGAGTCTTTAAGCAGCAAAAAGTATTTATTTTAGGCAACATTGAGGGCCAACCAGCTCGCACTGGACAAAACTAGCCCAAAGTTATCAGTGTAAAGTCAGATATTTATACAGTTTTTAGCGAGATATTACATCACCTTTTATGCCTATTCATATTATTGCAATATTTCATTATAATATTCATAGCAGGCAGAGCCTGGGCAGAATCTTTTTTTTGGGGTGCTGTTTCGGGGTCGTTCCTGTTTCTTCATCTTTAGGGGGTCTCATTCCAGAAGTCTTCCTCGCTTTGAACTTTTCAACTTTCTTAGTTGGCTGTCTTCCTGATGGTGAATTTTGCAAGATTTTGGACTCATGCCCCTGTTTCACCCCTTATCTCCTAAGGAACTCTTCCTCGTGTCTATTTAGGCATGTGTGTTAGCATTTTTGGTGTTCTTTATTTCCCTGTGTTTTTACTTAATGTTCTTTGTGTTAGTGTGTTAGCATTCTTTGGCCAGGTGTTATCTTTCACTAGCCGTGAATTCTGGTTCCTTTAGTTCTTTACCCAGAGCTTGCATTCTGAGTTAACTCCTTCAGGGCCCTCCTCTATTTCACATGTCACCGATGTTAATGATGTCCCTGTGACATCACGGCTGTCCCTTTGTTGTCAACAGTTCCCTGTGATGTCACTGGTCCCCATTGATGTCACTTCTGTCTCTGTGATGTCACCACTGTCCCCATTGGTGACACCATGTCCCCATGATTTCACCAATGTCCCTGTGGTGTCACCAGACCCCTTTGATGTCAGCGATGTCCCTGTGACATCACAGTTGTCTCTTTCTTGTCACCAGTCCCCTGGGATGTCACTGGTCCCCACTGATATCACCAATGTCAGTGTGATGTCACCACTGTCCCCTGATGTCACGTGCCCCGATGATGTCACTGCTGTCTCTGCAATGTCACCCTTGTCCTTGTGAAGTCACCAATGTCCCCATTGATGTCACCGATGTCACTGTGACATCACTACTGTCCTATTGTTTTTACCAGTTATCTGTGATGTCACTGGTCCTCAGTGATGTCACCCGTGTCCCTGTGATGTCACCAGACCCTTTTCATGCCACCAATGTCCCTGTGACATCCCGACTGTCACCTTTGATTTCACTGGTCCCCAGTGGTGTCACAACTGTCCCTGTGGTGTCACCACTGTAACCAGAGGTGGCACCTTGTCCCTGATGATATCACCGATATGCTTGTGATGTCACCAGACTGCTGTGATGTCACTGATGTCCCTGTGATACCATGTCTGTCCCTTTGTTTTTAACAGTCCCCTGTGATGTCACTGGTACCCAATGATGTCACCCATGTCCCTATGATGTCACCACTGTCCCCTGTGATGTCACCAATATCCCCAGTGAGGTCACTGATGTCTCTTTAATGTCAACCATGTACTTGTGATGTCATGGATGTCCCTGTGACATCACAGCTGTCTCTTTGTTTCCACCAATTCCCTGTGATGTCACTCGTCCCCAGTGTTGTAAACAATGTCTCTTTCATTAGAGTTAGGGTTAGGGTTAGGGTTTAGGGTTTGGCTTAGGGTAAGGGTTTAGGCTTAGGGTTTGGCTTAGGGTAAGGGTTTAGGCTTAGGCTTAGGCTTAGGCATAGGTTTAGATTTTAGTATTAGAGTTAGGGGTTACGGTTAGGGTTTAGAATTCAGGGTTTGGGTTTGTCTGAGGGTTAAGGGGTTGGGGTTTACAGGTAGGTTTAAGATTACATTTAGGATTAGGTTTTAGGGTTAGGGTTAGGATTAAGGGTAAGGGTTAGGTTACGGTTAGGTTTTAGGTAATGTCTGGGTTAGAGTAAGTGTCCCAGGTTGGACTTGGTTCCCAGCCAAGTGCCCGGACATCAGGGACAAAACCTTCCCCAAACCAATTAAAACTCTCAGTAATTCCTTTGCTAATTACAAACCACCACAAACCCTTTCCCCAAGCCGGGGGAGGAGGGGATCTAACCCTTTTTGGGCCCGCTACTCTTCTACATGTCTGCTGCCCCTAATTTTAACTGCAACACAACCCTTCTCTTCTTTTTTCTTAAAGACATAATTAGCAAAGGCGTTACTGAGAGTTTTAATTGGCTTCTTGTCCAGAAATTCACCTAGACAAGACCATTCTTAGCCCTAGGGGGTGGCCAGCTGGGCAAAACCACGACAGTAAGGGATAGGGTTAGGGTTAGGGTCAGGGTTAATATTAGGGTTAGAGTTTAGGGTTTAGGGTTAGGGTTGGGGTTAGGGTTTAGGATTAAGGTTTAGGGTTAAGGTTACGGTTTAGGTAACTTTTTGGTTAGAGTAAGGGATAGGGTTACGATTAGGGTTAGAGTTGGATGAAGCAAAACCATCCCCTTTCTCTTGCCCTTCTCGGTGTCTGGGATGAAAATCGCCCTTGTCAAGGAGCCCCTGCAGGCTCTGCTCCTCCGGTGATCCAACAGCGGCCCCTGCTGACCATAATTGGAATTACACCAAAAAGTGAGTAATAACGGATAATTTCCTTTTTTTTCTCAACCATTCCCCTCTGGATCTGGATCTTGTGCTGTGTCCTCACAGTGCTCAAGGGCTGTGCTGCCATTGCCCTGCTCTGCTTTGCTCAGTCCCTGCTCTCTGCTCACACACAACCCTGTGGAACTTCACAGAATCACACCCAGTATTCCAAGTTGGAAGGGACCCACAGGGATCATCGAGTCCAACTCCTGAGCCTTCACTGGACCATCCCCCAGAGTCACACCACGTGCCCGGGAGTATCGTCCAAACGCTTCTTGTACTTGCACCAAGTCAGCGATGCTGAACCCCACACAGGCACCTCCTGCTCCCAGACAGCAGCATCTCCAGCCTCTGGGTAAGGGAGAGGGGATGCAGCCATCTCCTAAGTTATCCCAAACAGGGCATTCCCGTCCAACCTTGATGTCTGCCTCACCCCTCTGGGAGGATCTGTGGGCATGTGCTGGGAATTCCTGGAGGTTCTGCCATTGCTGGAAGAGCTGCATTCCTGCTGTTTCCCCCACTGTCCTGGTTTTAGCTCTCCTGAAGGAAACATTTGCTTGGAGAGGCCTCAAAACACCCCCAGGTCCTTCTCCATGAAATACCCCCGCTTCCAGTTTTGTGAAATCATCTGGTGCAGGCAGGGAAGGTGTCTACACAAGTTCTCTGAGAGGGGCAGAGGCAAATGGGAAGAACCTGCATGACAAAACAGGGGACTGGTGACAACAATGGGAATGTCATGATGTCACAGGGACATTGGTGACATCACAGGGGACATCACTGACTGCACAAAGCCAGGGGTGACATACCAGAGACACCAGTGACATCATCAGTGACACTGGTGACATTACAGACACAGCAGTGACATCATCAGGGACATTGGTGACACCACAGGGGACAGTGGTGACATCACACAGACATGGGTGATATCACAGGGGACCAGTGATGTCGCAGGGGACTGGTGACAAGAAGGGGAATCCTGTGATGTCACAGGGACATGGCTGACATCAAAGGCATCTGGTGACATCACAAGGACATCAGTGACATCACGAGGACATAATGCCACCTCTGGGGACAGTGATGAAATCACAGAGAAAGCAGTGACATCACTGGTGACCAGTGACATCACAAGGGACTGTTGCCAACAAAGGGGAAGTTGTGATGTCAGAGGGACATCAGTGACATCACAGGGACATCGGTGACATCACGGGGACATGGTGCTACCGTCGGGGACAGTGCTGACATCACAGAGACAGCAATGGCATCCTTAGGGACCAGAAATAACACTGGGGACTGGTGACAACAAAGGGAAAGCTGTGATGTCACAGGAATATCAATGACATCACAGGGGACCTGGATAACAACACAGAGACACCAGTGATATCATGGGGGACATTGGTGACATCATGGGGGGACTGGTGACATTACAGGGACAACAGTGACATCATTGTAGACCAGTGACATCACAGAAGACTGGTGAAAACAAAGGGGCAGCTGTGATCTCCCAAGGACATCAGTGACATCACTGGGGACATCGGTGACTTCACAAGGACAGGGGTGACATCGCAGAGACACCAGTGACATCATGGGTGACACTGGTGACCATCACAGGGACAGCAGTGACATCATTGAGGACCAGTGACATCACAGGGGACTGATGACTACAAAGGGACAGCCATGATGTCACAGGGCTATCAGTGACATCAGAGGGATGGGGGTGACAACACAGGGGACAGAGGTGACATCACAGAGACATTGGTGACATTATTGTAGGTCAATGACGTCACAGGGTGACAACAAAGGGACAGCCGTGATATCACAGTGACATCGGTGACATCATTGGGGCCATCGGTGACTTCACAAAACAAGGGTGACATTACAGAGACAGCAATGACATCACAGGGGACAATGGTGTAATCACATTGAGAGCAGTGACATCATTGGGGACTGGTGACATCCCAGAATTCTGGTGACATCACAGGGACATCGGTGACATCATGGGGACATGGTGTCACCGCTGGGGACAGTTATTACATCACATGGAGAGCAGTGACATCACAGGGACATTGTTGACTTCATAAGTACATCAGTGACATCACGGAGAGACCAGTGACATCACCGTGGTCATCGGTGACATCAAAGGTCTGGTGACATCACAGGGACATCGATAACATCATGGGGACATGATGCCACCACTGGGGACAGTTGTGACTTCACATGGAGAGCAGTGACATCACAGGGACATCGGTGCCACTGCTGGGGAAAGTGGTGACATCACAGAGACAGCAGTGACATCATTAAAGACCAGTGACATCACAGATGAGTGGTGACAATGAAAGCATAGCTGTGATGTCACAGACATAACAATGTTGTCACAGGGGTCTGGTGACATCACAGGGACATCAGTGACATCGCTGTGGACCAGTGACATCACAGGGGACTAGTGACAATGAAAGGATAGTTGTGATGTCACAGGGAACTCAGTGACATCAAATAGGACATTGGCAACTTCAGAATGGCAGGGGTGAAATTACGGAGACAACAATGACATCATCGAGGATATTGATGACATCACAGGGGACAGTGGTGACATTGCAGGGAGATGGGTGGCATCATTAGGGACCAGTGACATCACAGGGTACTGTTGACAACAAAGGGACAGCCGTGATGTCACAGGGACATCACTGACATCGGTGACATGTGAAACTGAGCAGAGCCCTGAAGGAGTTAACTCAGAATGCAAGCTCTGGGTGAAGAACTAAAGGAACCAGAATTCACGGCTAGTGAAAGATAACACCTGGCCAAAGAATGCTAACACACTAACACAAAGAACATAAACTAAGAACACAGGGAAATAAAGAACACCAAAAATGCTAACACACATGCCTAAATAGACACGAGGAACACTTCCTTAGGAGATAAGGGGTGAAACAGGGGCATGAGTCCAAAATCTTGCAAAATTCACCATCAGGAAGACAGCCAACTAAGAAAGTTGAAAAGTTCAAAGCGAGGAAGACTTCTGGAGTGAGACCCCCTAAAGATGAAGAAAAAGGAATGACCCCCGAAACAGCACCCCATAAAAAAAGATTCCGTCCAGGCTCCACCTGCTATGAATATTATAATGAAATGTTGCAATAATATGAATAGACATAAAAGGTGATGTAATATCTCACTAAAAACTGTATAAATACCTGACTTTACACTGATAACTTTGGGCTAGGTAACCGAAGTCACAGTGCCATGGTAACTGAAGTCACAGTGAGAATACACAATGGTAACACAGATCACAGTGAGAATGCACAATGGTTGCCATGGTAACTAAGGTCACAATGAGAATGCACAATGGTTGCTATGGTAACTGTGGTAACAATAAGAATGCATAATGGTTGCCATGGTGTCAGGGGGGGAATTTTGATTCAGATGATCAGTGGAGCATAGAGGGGTGAGAAAGTGATTATATTGGGGTGTGAAACCAGCCAGAATATTGTACAATGTGACTTTATTGCACAAGTTGACTGTAGGGCCCACTGTGTCTTTAGCAATTTTAATTGGATATCCCCCATTATCAGAGCTGAGTTCCTCCTTGGCTTGGCTCCACTCTGCAAGAGAGATACAAATCCCCTTGGAACACAATGGTACAGGTCATCCATAGGGCTGAGGAAGGTGATGGAGAGGAAGATGTCGTTGAGCCCCTTGCCCTACAGTGGGGCACGCCCAGACTGTTGCCATGAGGCGATGAACGGGTGCTGTTTGGCTGCCACTCAAGCACCACCTTCTGCTGCGTCCTGGCCCTATGTAGTGTAATGTAGAGCTGATGGAATGGGGTGTCAGCACTGCTGGGTGGAGCGATGCTCATCCTTCCATCCACACTGTGCTGCTCCGCGGGGACACCCGCCAAGCACAGGCACCGACCAGCCCTGCAGAGCCTGGTAGGCCTGGCCTGTCTGTGCAGGTGAGCACAGTTCATTGATAGGAAGCAACCAGGAAAGAAAAGATTTTGTATTCTTTTTTTTTTTTATTCCTTTAATTCCCTTTTTACTAGCTAATGTTGTAATAAAAGCTGATTGTAGTATTGTATGAATGCTAACTGATAAAGTAGTGATTTTGTCTTCTTTTTTTTAGCTTTTTAACCTCTTTGCTAGTAGTCTTTTACTCTAACTGCAATAAGAGATTTTTTTGTAATGTTTGAATGACTGTTGTCTTTGTTCTGGCCATGGATCCTAACGAAGAGATACAGGGGGTCCCCAGGAGGCAGTTTGGGATGGCTGGGGGAGTCCCGGGAGATTTGATGGAGGGAAGTTGGTGGTCCCCAGGAGTCTTGGGGGAGGGGACTTGGGGGGTTCCCAGGAGTCCCCGGACCCCCCAAACTCACCCAGCACCACCATGGCCTCGTTGGGTCAGCACATGAAGAACATGGTGGTGGGAAGAGACCCCGGATCCTGATCGATTCTAACCGATCCCAACCGATCCCGATCGATTGGGATCCGCCCCCCACCGCGAGCACCGCCCTGCTCCAAGCAGCCCCCAAGCTCGCCAATTCTGCCTGGTGACCGGTGATGTCACGGATTTCACAATGTTCTATTGGATGAGTCTCACAGGGGTGGGAAGAAGGGGCGGGCATATTCTTCTTGAAAACCAGTGACGTCATTAAACCAGCACTGTCCTATTGGCTGTGATGCTCGAGGGAGCTCCAAAACCTATTGATGGCTTGTGGGGGAAGGAGAGCTGGGATGGTTGGGCACAGGGGTGCAGGGGGTTCCAGTGCCCAGGAAAGGGGTCAAAAAAAATTCCCCTCTCTCTCCCAGTGCTCCTCTAACCCATCCCAGTCTCCCCTCTCTCCCAGTGGCCCCCCAGCTCATTTTAGTACCCCCTCTCTCCCAGTGCCCCCCATGGACCCGTGCCGTCCCCGTGCTGATTCTGGGGGGGTTGTATATCCCCCCACACACACTGTCACTCTGCCCCCCTCTCAGCTACTTCCAGTGTTCCCAATAAAGCCTCCTAGTTCTCACAGTCCCGGTTTTTGGGGGGCACTGAGGGGGCTCGGAGGGATCAGCCACAGAAGGGCCCGAAGCATTTTTTAACCAATGGGAGCGCGCGGAACTGATGACTCATCAGTTGCCAGGCAGCGCCCAGCGCTCCCCGCCTCACCCCTGTTCCACCCCCCCAGCGGGTCACGTGGCGTCGAACCCTCCCCGCGCGCTCCTCGCCCCATGGGCTGGGCGTGCGCAGCCAATGGGAGGACGCAAAGTGCGCGAGGCGAGGCGGGGATTGGTCGGAAGGCGGAGGGGGCGGGGCCAAGAGCCGGGCCTGGCCCCGGCCGAGGTGCCCTCGGTCAGTTGGGAGTTGGGAGCGGCCGCGGCCGGACGGGCACAGAGAGCGGCCCCGGGGAGAGACCCACAGGGAGCGACCCCCAGGGAGCCACCGCCACCAAGGACCCCCCGGGGGAGCTCTCGCCCCGAGCGGGGCCAGAGCGGGGCCGGCCGGGGGGCACAGGGGAGCCGGGAGCCGCCTTCTCCTCAGGCGGCTGCTGGGAAGGAGCCTGCGCTGGCAGGAGCGAAGGGGCTCGGGCTGAGGCCGGGCAGGGCCAGGGCAGGGATCGGAAGAGTTGTTTGCACCCACAGGGCGCTCGGGCGCTGCAAGAGCTCGCCCAGGTGGAGTCGCCGTCCCTGGAGGTGTTTCAGCGGCGTCTGGAGCTGGCCATGAGTGACGCGGTTCAGTGGTTTGGGGGTTCCTGGGGCGGTGCTGGGTGGGCAGTTGGACCTCATGGAATCGTGGGATGTGCTGAGCTGGGAGGGACCCCTCAGCACCTTCGAGTCCAGCTCCTGATTTCTAAAAACTAATGGAATGGGGATCAAACTATTGGGCTCCAAAAGGTCTTCCATCCCTACTCTACAAAATACAGGCCTGTGTTCCCCACAGAGGCCAGGCTGGCAGTTATCAATGGGGACAATAAAGAAAAGCTCAAAGCTTTTATATATTTATGGTCACCACAGTTGTGTGACACATCAAACCAGCCCTCTGTTCATGGCTGTGTAGAACTGTCATCAAGTCAGAACTTCCTGGTGTAAATATCAGTATATTTGGATGCAATATTTGCATGCTGTGCTTCTGTGGCACCAAGTGGATTTAAAAGGTTGTAACACTTTATGCTTGTGGCTTATCTTTTTTAAAAAAAATAGTGAAAAGCCATATGTTACAGAAGACAACAATGAAAGAACTCATATTTAACAAAATAAAAATTAGGACATCAATCAGGGCAAATGTACAATTGTAAATAAAAAATCATTACAACTCATTCAACTGTTTGCACACTCAAAGGATATGTTTGAAAATTCTGCCTCAGAAATAAATAAAATAAAATTTCAGAGGCAGTTTGTTACAACCGTTACAATGGTTAGACACAAAATTAGAAGGCAGATACATAATATTATTTCATTACAAAGAAAGTTTTTGCAAGAAGAACCAGATGACCTCAACGGAAAACCTGAGCAGGAAGGCTGGGCCACTAAGAAGTCCCCTTCTGAATGCTACACACCAGAAAACAGGTACTTTATTGCTCCTGAAAAGCATCCAGTCATCATTTTCCTTAGGGCATCCTTGAGCTCCTGGTTCCTCAGGCTGTAGATGAGGGGGTTCAGGGCTGGAGGCACCACCGAGTACAGAACTGACATAGTCAGATCCAGGGATGGGGAGGAGATGGAGGAGGGTTTGAGGTTGGAAAATATGCCTGTGGTGACAAACAGGGAGACCACGGCCAGGTGAGGGAGGCACGTGGAAAAGGCTTTGTGCCTTTCCTCCTCAGAGGGGATCCTCAGCACAGCCCTGAAGATCTGCACATAGGAGAAAACTATGAAAATGAAACAACCAAACCCTAAACAGGCACTAACTACAATAAGCCCAAGTTCCCTGAGGTAGCTTGAGTGTGAGCAGGAGAGCTTGAGGATCTGAGGGATTTCACAGAAGAACTGGCCCAGGCCATTGCCCTGGTACAGGGGAAGGGAAAATGTATTGGCTGTGTGCAGCAGAGCATACAGAAACCCAGAGGCCCAGGCAGCTGCTGCCATGTGGGCACAAGCTCTGCTGCCCAGGAGGGTCCCGTAGTGCAGGGGTTTGCAGATGGCAACGTAGCGGTCGTAGCACATCGTGGTGAGGAGGAAAAACTCTGCTCCAAAGAAGAAAAGAAGGAAAAAGGCCTGTGCAGCACATCCTGTGTAGGAGATGGTTGTGGTGTCCCAGAGGGAGTTGTGCATGGCTTTGGGCACAGTGGTGCAGATGCAGCCCAGGTCTGTGAGGGAGAGGTGCAGCAGGAAGAAGTCCCTGGGGGTGTGCAGGTGCTGGTCGCAGGCTACGGCGCTGAGGATGAGGCCGTTGCCCAGGAGGGCAGCCAGGGAGATGCCCAGGAAGAGCCAGAAGTGCAGCAGCTGCAGCTCCCGCCTGTCTGCCAATGCCAGCAGGAGGAACTGGGCCATGGAGCTGCTGTTGGGCATTTCTTCTCTCTGGGCATTCCAGATTGTTGAAGGAAGACATTGACACTGAGCTGTTTCCCAAAAACTTTACTCCCAATTTCTTCCTTTTCTTTTGGGGGTCTACACTCAGCTCAGGTCTGTGCTGATCTTTGAGGGTGCTTTCTCTGCCTGGGCAGGAACCCTCACCCTTCCCATTGCTCTCAGCTGGACCTTGGGGAGCTCAGAAGGGCCAAAGGGCTCCCTGTGCCCCAGGGCAGAGTCATCACATGAGCCAGGGCTGTGTCATCACACAGGTGCTCTGTGTTTCTTACACCTCTCTCCTTTGGATGATGGTCACACTTAAAAACACACTTGAAAGAGACACTATTTGGAAGACTCCAGTTTCAAAATAATTTCTCCAAACTCTTCTCATTTCCTATTCAGCTGAGCAGAAAGGGATGCAGAGGGGTGCTCTGGCTCTCTGCCTGGAGCTGTCCCTGCCAGCAGCTGGTTTTCTGTCTAAGAGTCCTCCCTGGCAGTGCTGTCAGAGCCCAA
>NW_026087399.1:0-76300 GCF_022539395.1 Myiozetetes cayanensis
TAAGATCCCATTGATACCAGTTCTCCCTTCTCATTCATTGGGGGAATACCATCTCCTTGGCCTTTTTTTTTCTGACCTATGTACTTACATAATCCCTTCTTGTTATTCTTTCACATCCCTTTCCAAGTCCTGTTCCATCTGGCTTTCCTGACCCTATTCCTACACATCTGAACCGTATCCCAATACTCTCCACAGGTCACTGGTTCCTGCTTCCACTGGCTGTGCATTTTCTTCTTATTCCTCAGTGTGAGGAGCAGATCTTTGCTCAGCCATGATGTTTTCTGGCCTGCCTTTCCTGATTTCCTACACATCAGGATGGAGAGCTCTTGTACTCTAAAAAAGTGACCTTAAAGAGTTGTCAGCTCTGGTCAGCAACTCTGTCCCTAAGGACAGTTACCCAGGGGGTGGATCTCATTCACCAAGTCTTTAAACATCTGAAAGTTTGCTCTTCCAAAGTTCAGGGTCCTGATTTCTCCTTGCCAAGCTCTTTGAGATCACAAACTCAACCAGGGTGTATTCGCTACATCCCAATCTGCCTCCATTCTTAATTTCTCCGATGAGCTCATCTGCATTGGTGAGCACCAGGTCCGGTAATGTTTCTCCTCTGGTTGGTTTGTCTAAATATAAATGGTCTTCTTACCAGTCTTAACAACTTAGGAAATTTTACAACTGCCCTGTCCATCAGACACCATATATCATGACAGACTTTCACACCTCTAAAGCAATGTAGTGATTCATTGGTTGTACTGCATAAGGCTATCATCTGAAAGAAAGCAAATGAAGAAAACAATACCTAGTCAATGTAGAAGTAAACCAATATAATTGAAATGAACTTTCAAACCACATCACTGTGTTTACTTTTCTACTTTCTATTTTTAATCCCTTCAGTGCTGTGATGGGTTGACCCCAACCAGCAGCCAAACACCCACCCTGCCTCTCATTCCCTCTCTCCTGGGGGATGAAATAAGGCTCAAGATAATGAGTTTATTATGTAAAACAAAAACTGCCTGGGCAAGGAAAGCAAAAGGAGGAATTCATTCCCTATTTCCCAACAGCAGACAGATGTCTAGCCACTTCCTGGGAAGCAGAACCTCAGCACATGTAGTTGTTGCTTGGGAAGACAAACACCATATCCATGAACATCCTCCCTTCCTCCTCCTTTCCCTGAGCTTTTAATCCTGGGCACAGCATCATATGGAACGGAACATCCCTTTGGTCAGTTTGGGTCAGCTGTCTTGGCTATTACCCCTTGGCCCATTCTTAGCCTAGGCAAAGACTTGCCAAAGCAAGTCTTTGGTGGAGGGCAGGGGGAAGAGAAAAACCTTGAGACTGTGTGAGTACTGTTCAGCAATAGCCAAAACATTGGTGTGTTATCAACACTGTTTTAACCACAAATACAAAGCACAACATCATACATGCTGTTATGAAGTTCACTACATCCCAGACACAGTCCAACTGTCTTACTTTTTTTATATCTTATTCAAACATTTTAATGCTCCAAAACATCCTACATTTTTTAGTGTTTGTATTTCCTTTTATATCCTATACCACCAAGAATACCAAATATAAAGGTTGTTTTCCTCAAAAAAACCCCTTTTATCTATCTTATTTGCCTGAAATACTTTCCCAGAATGCACTTGTAAAGCCACTATCCATTTGTAGTGGTTTAGGAATGGTACTCCCCAATCTAGTTGTCCCCCTGAGACTCTCCAAATCACACTACTGCTCGCTCACTCCCCTTCCCCCTATGGGTGGCTGGAGAGGAGATAATGGCCAGTCTTCGCGAGCGAAGATCCGGGGAAGGTCTTTACACCTTCCAGCCTGCGCATTGGATTTTTTAGGTGAGACACAGTGTGCGCGGAACTGAGCCCACCCTTTAATCCTAAGGTTCATCTGCCGGGGCCAAGCGAGCTTGGACGGTGGCAGCGAGGTCCTTAGGACGTAGATGGGTTGCCTTTAAGGGCTAACGAGCTCCATCTGCCTGGGAGTGTCCCTGACCGGGAATCAAACCCGGGTCTCGGCGGTGACAGTGCCGCACCCTTACCACTAGACCACCAGGGGCTCCAAGGAAAATTGGAGGCACAAAAGGCAAAGATCACAGGCTGAGATCAGAACAATTTACTGGAAACACCAATGACATAAGAAAAGGAACAGTAACAACAACAATATTAATAACAAAAGTGTAAAAAAGAGTGATTCACACACAAAATGCTGACTGAGCCCAACCTGACCACAGCCATGCTACCCCAACTGCTCCCTCTGGCACAGGACCAGTGCCATACTTACTTGACCAGAAGGAACCCCTTCTCCCCGGAAGAAAGTCCCTTTTCCCCCACACCCGACAATGACGTGAGGTGATATAGAAGAACCTCTGGGTCCTAGCCATGCCTCCTCCTGGCTACTGCAAAAATTAACCCTGTCCTACCCAGAACCAGGACATTATCCACCCCTTATTCTATACCATCTATGTCATGCCCAGATCCTACACCTTCCAACTATATACACATGTGCTTGTATATAGTTATATATATGTATAGTTTCTTCAGTCAATGGCTGTCCCTCTAAGATGCCTGTTGAGTTCATTCAGTCCATGAATATGGGTTCTATCTGTCTTAGCTGTCTTCCAGGGCAGGAGAGCTGGCGTGCTGTCGGCTGATTGCAGGCTGCATCAGGAGCTCATGACTGGTATATCTAGAGCAATCCATCTTCATTGTCCATGGTAGTTATGACATACAGTGGCAGCGTCATTCAGCAACCAATATTATACAATTCAATGTTGCCAGTCTATTAGACTATCCTCACTCAAAAATCAAATCCCCTTGAGGTACACAGTCGTGTTTCCTCATCCCTCTGCATTACCCACCAAGTGCACCCAGGTCCTTGAGCAAAAACAATCCCATAGAAGCAGGACTAATCCAAGCTGTCTTCCTTAGCACATTCCTCATATGCACTACAGGGACTTTATCCCCTTCTACAGTATGTGGAGGTTTTGATCCGGCAGGGCCAGCTCCTCTAGTGTTAACTAACCAGGTGGCCTCTGTTAAATGTAGATCCCAATGTTTGAAAGTTCCCCCACCCATTGCTTTCAATGTAGTTTTTAACAGTCCATTGTATTGTTCAATTTTCCCAGAGGCTGATGCATGATAGGGAATATGATATACCCACTCAATCCCATGCTCTCTGGCCCAGGTGTCTATGAGGCTATTTTTGAAATGAGTCCTGTTGTCTGGGAGATGGTTGATTATGGCTCATGTTTCACAATTATGGATAACCTGGGAGATAGTGTCCATGTTTAAGTCCACCTGTCCTGGTTTTGGCCAGGACAGGGATAATTTTTGCAGTAGCCAGGAGGGGATGTGGTCAGGCCCCCGATGTTCTTCTCTATCACCTCATGTCATTGTCGGAGGGTGTGGGGGGGAGGTGGGGGGGAAGGACTGTCTCGCTTCTGAGGAGAAGGACATTTCTTCTGGTTGAGAAAAATGTGGCCGGGGAAAACCATCTGGTATTGTTTATTGTCACAGGCTTTCCATGTAAATTGTTTCCTTGTCTTATACCCCTTGTTATTAATACTGTTGCTGTTACTGTTTGTTTTGTTATCTCATTAATGTTTTCAGTAAATTGTTCTTATCTCAACCCGTGAACTTTGCCTTTTGTGCTTCTAAGTTTGAAAAGAAATGTTGGAATTTTTTCCCAATATCAATTACTAGGTAGTGTGCACCTACAACGAAAGGCCCAGCCCTGAGGCCGACATAGAAGAGAGAAAGAAAAAGAAACAGTTCCAGCTGCCCAGGCCCCCCCCAACCCTTTTTCCAAGGTGGGAGGAAGCAGGGTCACATGCAGAGGGGCATAGGAGGGGGGGAGGGTGTCTTTTTAAAACAGGCCTGCACCATGCATTGGGGTCTTTGTTTGTGGGTCTTCCTGCCCATCACCCAACGGAGCCAGCAGCCACCTTTGGGTTCTCCTGTTCACCCCCCACACCCACTTCCCCCCTTTCCCTGAGGAGAAGCCTTGTCCTTGACTGGCACTGCCTTCGGGGAGTGACCTGAACCCTTTGCCAGCCATCACAGCAGCCACTGGGAGAAGCCCTGGGAGAGCCCCCATAGACCATTTCGTTTCAGAGCAAGGTATCTGCCCCAGGCTGCACCCAGTGCTGGTGCTGCATTGTCAGAGCATCTTCCTGTGGCAGCTGCCTGACCCCCCACCACCCACCTTGCTTCCAATTGGAGGTGGAAGGGGAGTAAGTGATGGAGTGGTTTTAGCGTGAGTACAAAACTGAAAAACATCATTCCTAAATGACAACAATGGCTATATGCTTTTTAGGAAAGACAGGCCAGGAAGGCATGGGGGTGGAGTTGCCCTTTATGGAAAAGAACACCTGGAATGTATGGAGCTCTGTCTCAGGGAGGATGATGAGTGACTCAAGAGTTTATGGGTTAGGATTAAAGGGCAGACTAGCAAGGGTGACACTGTTGTGGGTGTTTGCTACAGGCCACCTGATCAGGAGGAGGAAGTAGATGAGGCCTTTTACAGACAGTTTGAAGCAGCCTCACAGTTCTGTAGGGGATTTCAACCACCCTGACATATGATGGAGGAGCAACACTGCAAGGCACAAGCAATCCAGGAGGTTCTTGGAAAGCATTGACAATGACTTTCTGATACAGGTGGTGGAAGAGCCAATGAGGAAAGGTGTGCTGTTGGACCATATACTAACTATCAAGGAAGGTCTGGTTGGACATGTGAAGGTTGGGAGCAGCCTTGGCTACAGTGACCATGAGATCGTGGAGTTCAGTGTCCTGTGAGGAGGAAACAGGACAATAAGATCACAACCCTGGACTTCAGGAGAGCTAACTTTGGCCTCTTCAGGGACATGGTTAGAAGAATCCCATAGAAACGTGTCCTAGAGGGAAAAGGGGTCCAAGAGACCTGGTCAATATTCAGGATCACTTCCTTCAGGCTCAATAACAGTACATCCTCATGGGCAAGAAAGTGAGCAAAAGGGGCAGGAGACCTGCATGGATGAACAAGGAACTCCTGTCAAAACTCAGACATAAGCACGAGATACACATGAGGTGGAAGCAGGGACAGGTCACCTGGGATGAATATAGGGATACTCTCAGAATATACAGAAATGCAATGAGGAAGACCAAGGCCCAATTGGAACTAAATTGGCTAAGGATGTCAAGGATAACAAGAAGAGCTTCTTCAAATACATCAATAACAAAAAGAATACTAGGGGAAATGTGGGCCTGCTACTGAATGGAACAGGGACCCTTGCAACAGAGGTTGCAGAGAAGGCTGAGATACTCTTTGCTTCAGTCTTCACTTCCAAGGCCATCTCTCAGGAAACCCTGATCCAGGAGACCAGGAGAAGGTCTGGAGAAATGGAAGACTTTCCCTTGGTTGAGGAGGATTGAGTTAAAGACCGTTTATTCAGACTTGACCTCCACAAGTCAATGGGCCCTGATGGGATGCACCCATGAGTGCTGAGGGAACTGTCGGACATCATTGCTAGGCCACTCTCAATCATCTTTGAAAGGCCATGGTAGTCAGAAGAGGTGCCTGGGGACTGGAAGAAAGCAAATATAATCCCAGTCTTCAAAAAGGGCAAGAAGGACCCAGGTAACTACAGGCCAGTCAGCCTTACCTCAATCCCTGGAAAGGTGATGGAACAGCTCATCCTGGATGCCATCTCTGAGCACATGGAAGACAAGAAAGTGTTTAGGAGTAGTCAGCATGGATTCACCAAAGGGAAATCATGCTTAACCAACCTGACTGCCTTCTACGATGGGACAACTGGCTTCACAGATTAGGGGAGAGCAGTAGATGTTGTCTACCTGGACTTCAACAAGACTTTTGATGCTGTCTCCCTTGATATCCTCATAGGCAAGCTCAGGAAGTGCAGTCTGGATGAGTGGACAGTGAGGTGAATTGAGAACTGGCTGAATGGCAGAGCTCAGAGGGTTGTGATGAGTGGCACAGGCTCTAGTTGGAGGCCTGCAAATAGCGATGTCCCCCAAGGGTCAATACTGGGTCCAGTATTGTTTAACTTGTTCATCAATGACATGGATGAAGGTGTTAAGGAAACTTCCCTGTTTGACCATCCAGGAGCCATTCTGGCAGTCACACTTGCACCACCTGAGCTAGGACCGAAGCCCCTTCGTAGCTACACACACCACACTCACACAATGTCATAAGTTTTCTTCCTTTTTTTATTAGTTTCTGGTGAATATTTTCACACCAACTGCTTGGCTGGGGTGGAGACGAATTTTTCAGGTTTTGGTGATTGCTCGGCTTAGAACTTAATGATTGTCTTGTTGATATGCTAAACGACTCCTCTCGGCAAGAGGTAGGACTCCTTTGTTTCCCTGTACCCGATGCAGGGGAGGGGAGGGTGGTGTGGGGGTTGGTATTCTTATTTTCTCCCTTTTGGGGGGAGGGACGGAGTTTTGGGCGGTGGAACTCGTGGGGGGGGGAGCCTGGGGGAGTAAGAAAAAAAACTCTCGGGGAGGTCACCCTGGCTGCTTTAGGCTGCTTTTGGTCCTGGCTCGCCTCCGTTTTCACTGTCTCCCTGTCCTGCCCACTGCCCGGTTTGCCTCGTATTTCATCGGAGAAGTAAGTGCCATCTTAGCCAGATGCTTCCCTAGAGCCCTCCCTCCTCAGTTTTCCTCTGCACGCCGCGCTTAGTCTGTGCTGCAGTCTCTGGGGGTGGTGCCTCCCGAGTTTTGCAGTGGGGCTTTAGGAGCCGACAGGTGCCCAGAAGCCTTTTGGACAGACGGTTCCACTCTTTGCTCCCACGGACGGCAGACCGACCTGCGTGGCCATCCCCTCCTCACGCTCAGCGCGCCGCATCGGAGCCCTAGGCAGTTTGTGTCGTGGTCCTGCCTGCCATCGGAGGGCAAATTCAACTTCCTCTCCACCAGTGATCCAACAGCGCCCCCTGCTTGCTGGTTGTGGTTAGAATTGTGCCAAAAGGCAAAAAGTTTTGGTGGGATTTGGGTGCAGGATTGTTGTTTGATTTTTTGTTCTTTTGTTGTGTTACTTATACACATATATTCCTTAAATAAAGGGCTGTTATTTTTTCTTTCTCCACATTTCCTCAACTGTAGCCTCTTAATTTTGGATTTACAATTGCTTAGAGGGAGGAGTTTGGTCTTCCCCATAACTTGCCCTCCTTAGCAAACACTTCTGCCTGGCTAAACTGAGACACACAGTCAGACAAGGTTTCCTTACTGGCTCGACCCCACACTTCCCATAACAGAGTCTCAGATGTCTTGATCCTTAAAATAATTTAATCATGTTGCAATAACAAAATAACAGCTCAAGCTGGTGCCTCTGCCCTGGCCTTTTATATCCTTACAGTCTAAGCCACCAAAGTCTGGAGTCATCAGGCTCCTGCTGTGTCTATGAGTGTCTGGCTGGTGCCACAGGTCCCTGTGCCCTTTGTTATGCAAAGGTCAGCACCAGTTCATGACTTCTTGCCTGGAGGTCCTGCCACCCAGAGCTAAATCTGCAGCTCACACTGCAGATGCACACCAAGCTACCTGCAGTGAATGTATTCCTCAAGAAAGGGACAGAGTGGTTCCACAGCAAGTTTGCTGATGATACAAAACTGGGAAGAATGGCCAATACCTCAGAGTGCTGTGTTGCCATTCAGGACCTCAACAGCTTGGAGAGATGGGCAGAGAGAAACCTTTTGAAATTCAGCAAGGGAAAATGAAGGGTCCTGCACCTGGGGAGGAATAAACCCATTCACCAGTACAGGCTGGGGGTGACCTACTGGAAAGTATCTCTGTGGAGAAGGAACTGGGGGTCCTGGTGGACAACAAACTTCCCATGAGCCAGAAGTTTGTCCTTGTGGCCAAGAAGGCCAATGATATCCTGGGCCACATCAGGAAAAGCATTGCCTGCAAGTCAAGGGATGTGACCCTACTTAGCCCTGGTGAGGCCTCACCTGGAGTGCTGTGTCCAGTTCTGGGCTCCTCAGGACAAGAGAGACATGGAACTCCTGGAGCAGGTCCAGCAGAGGGCTATGAAAATGATTAGGGAATTGGAGCACCTCGCTTGCAAGGAAAGGATGAGGGATCTGGGCCTGTTTAGCCTGGAGAAGACTGAGAGGGGCTCTTATCAGTGTATAGAAGTATCTGAAGGGAGGGTGTCAAGATGATGGAGCCAGGGACTTCTCAGTGGTGCCAAGCAATAGGACGAGGCAATTATCATCTAGTCCAGCTGCCTGACCAATTCAGAGCTGATCAAAAGTTAAAACATGCTGTTAAGGGCATTGTCCAAATGCCTCTTAAACACTGACAGGCTTGGGGCATCAACCTCCTCTCTAGGAAGCCTGTTCCAGTGTTTGACCACCCTCTCAGTAAAGAAACACTTCCTAATTGTCACGGTTTGTGGGGATCAGGGTAAACCCAGACCAGCAGATTCTTGCAGCTGAGTCTTAGTTGTTCCTGCCAAGCCTGGCAGGGGGGCAAATTCCAGCCACACCCAAACAGAGGACAGGAGACAAGGTGAACAGGACAACAGCTGTGGCTGGCGAGCCAACGAGGAGCTGATCTACTTTATTTTACAAAATGGAAGGTTTTTATAGGGCAGATATGGAAGGTTTGGGAAAAAGGGGTAAGGTATGCAAAACTTGGTTAAGGTGTTGGACAGTTATCAAGGATTGACAGAGAAAAGGGGAGATACATAACTTTTCAGGTAACTTTTAAGTATACAATTGGTGTGTGCAGCTGCCCTCTTGGGACCCTGCCCAATCAGAAACTGTCTGCTTTCTCCTAAGGGAGAAAAAACTTACAACTTAACAGAATAAGAACATGAACAATGGAGGTCTCAGTCTATCTGTCTGATGCTGTATGGTCCATGTTGTCAGATGCTGATTCCTTCCACTGGTTAAACTCCTCTTCCTCCTCTTGCCCATCTCCAACACCTAATGTCCAGTCTAAACCTCCCCTGGTGCAGCTTTGAACCATTCCCACATATCCTGACTGATATATCAGACTGAATACCAGAGAGATCAGTACCTCCCTCTCCACTTCCCCTCCTCTAGAAGCTGTAGAGAGCAATAAGGTCACATAGCCTCCTTTTCTCCAAACTAGACAAGCCCAGACTCCTCAGCCACTTCTCACAGGACATGCCTTCCAGCCCTTTCACCGGCTTTGTTGCCCTCCTTTGAATGCATCCAGGATGCATTCGAGGACCTCCACATCCTTCTTACATTGTGGGGCCCAGAACTGCACAAAATACTCAAGGGGAGGCCATACCAATGCTAAATACAGTGGGATCATCACCAGCTGGTTCTACTGTGTTTGATGCCCCCCAGGATGTGATTTGTTCTCTTGCCTGCTGACTCATACTGAGCCTGATGCCAACCAGTACCCCCAGATCCCTTTCTTCAGGGCTGCTCTCCAGTCACTCATCTCCCAATTTATACTTGTGTCCAGCATTACTCAGTCCTAGGTGCAGAATACAGGATTTGTTCTTGTTAAATTTCATCCCACTGATGGTAGTCCAATGCTCCAATCTATCTAGATCCCTCTGCAAGTCTTCTCATGCCTCAAGAGTCAGCAGCAACTCCCAGTTTGGTACCATCAGCAAACTTGCTAATCGTGCATTCAACTCCTGAATTCAGACTCCCAAGACCTTTGGTAGATGATAGAGAGGGGTCCTGCCATAACATCTTCTAGCTCCTTTAGAATTCTATGATGAATCCCATTGAGCCCCATGGACCTGTGAACATTCAGGTGATACAGCTGTTCCCTTACAATTTCAGTGTCCATAAATGGAAAGTCACTGTTCCCACATTCATGGTCCTATCACTTGGGGGACTGGGCAGCCCAAGGGCTATCAATATTATTAAAGATTGAAGCAAAACCCACATTGAATGCCTCTGTTTTTTCTTCATCCCTATTAGTCAGGTGATCATGTTCAACAACTATAGGTCCAATATTTTCTTTAGACCTCCTCTTGCTATTAACATACTTTAAAACGCCCTTCTTTTTATCTGAAACAACACTGGCCAGTTTCAACTCTCATTGAGATTTGACCTTTCATATCTTGTCCCTGCATATATGAACCACAGCTCTGTAATCTTCCTGTGAAGCCTGACCTTGCTTCCAGAGATCATGCAATTTCTTTTTCCTCCTGAGCTCCCTGAGGAGCTCCCTGCTCAGCCAAGCTGATCTTCTGTTCCACTTGCTTGATTTGCAGCACAATGGGATTGCCTGCTCCTGTGCTTCTAAAAGGTGACTCTTAAAGACTGACCATCACTCATAGACTTCTAAGCTCTCAAAAGCAGATTCTTTGGGTACTCTGCTAAATAACTCCCTGAATAGCTTAGAGTTTTCTCTCTTGAAGTCCAGGGTAGCAACTTTGCTGTCCTTTTTTCTCATTACACTGAGAATTTTAAACTCAACTATTTCATGATCAGTATCGTCAAGACAGCCACCTTTCATCACATCCCCCATCAGTCCTTCTCTATTCACAAACAGCAAGTCTACGGGGGCATCTTTCATAGTTGTCTCACTAAGCACCTGTTATCTCCTACAAACTTTAGGAATTTCCAACACCTGCTGGTCACAACAGTATGATATTCCCAGTTGATGTCTGGGAAGTTGAAATCTCCCATAAGGATAAGAGATACCGATCCAATTAGGTTTGGAATTAATTCCTCTGATTTCAAGGAAGAGAAAAATATGGGCTAATAATCATCCTTTAAGCCTCTTGTCAACAAATTTCAAATCATCACTGCTCATGGCTAGGCTTCACGAATGAAGATTTAATATTGCTGAAACCTACTTTGAAATGTTACAGCTGGTGTAGGAGAAGGAAATGGAAGATTTTGGCAAGGAGGGAAAGAGGAGTTTTTGCTCAAGGAAGTTTCTGCATTTGGGGAAAACCTGTCATGGGAGAGAGTCCTTTCCCATGAATAGCTCTATGTATGTTTTATCCACCTGACTCCCAAAGAAGTACTCCCCTGTTGCAAGAAGAGATAAGGCTCTCACAGACATGCCTAAGGCCCCACTGGGAGACAGGCAGACCATTAAAGCACAGGGGAGAATACAGCCTTGAAGGTTTGCTCATGCAAAAGATGTTGATATAAAAGCACCAGAATAGGTTTTCTCCTGTTGTTAGTGCCTTTTTGCCTTCTGTGATTTTTGCAGGGCATTCTAGGGTTTTTGGCTTCGGAATAAATGTTTTCCTTAATACTATTAGCCATGGTCTGGTTCTGTGGGGTACCTTCACGCATATCAATTTTCACATTTCGTGTAGTCGGATGCCCCTCCCCAGAACAACCATGCAATGGTTATGGAAGGAGTCAGGGACTGGGGAAGCCAGGACAGTGACTCCCTGCATTTTCAGATTGCCCAGCTATGAGTGCTGGACCCCTGTGGCTGCATTCCTGGCAACAATGACACTGCTGGAAGCCTGGCTCAAGATTCGGTCTGTGTCAGAGTCTAGTCTGCAGACCATCAAATCAGTTCTGTGTGGATTGCTGTGGAAGGCAGTATTTAAGTCTGCTTGCATGTTAGCAGGACGAGTGGGTTGGTTCCTGCTCACTGGGCTTAAGACCCTCGACAGGGAAGTTACAGTTTTGCAGGACCAGGTGGCAGCCTGAAAGAGGAGATCGGTGACCTGAAAGGTACACAGAGCTTGGAGTAGGTGCTGTTTGCTGCTCAAGAGGAGCACTGCAGGAGACTGGATTGTTTGGTGATGTGTATCCCTGATAAAAAATGGCAGAAGCAGGGAAAAGGTAAGGTCTCACCTTCTCAGGTTCTTGCCCTTATTAAGGATACCTCATGGGATCCTGGGGGGTGCGATGGGAGTATTTGCATGGGGTCCTTGTACTACATGGCTACATTTGAGCTTGACCTGGTATATGCTGGACCAGTGAAAGCCTGACCCCTAATACAGGTAGAGGGGCTGCAGAATCTGCCGCATGGGGGGGTGCAGGTTACAAGGATGTACAGCAGTTCTTAGAGATTTATCAGCAGAAGCCTGGGGAGTGCTTACTAGCATGGATTCTGCAAGCATGGGAAGGTGGCACTGCATTTATTCACTTGGTAGTGAGTGAAAAGGATTTATAAACTCCCATAGTTTCTGATTGTGAAATCCAACAGGGGTATGTTCAGCTTTGAGATATGAAAGGCCCTGATGGGCAGGAAATCTTAGCCCCCACTCTGTATCAATGGATATGTGCCACAGTATTGAAGGCATATAAAGATCCTGATGAGCTGGTATCATCACTTGGGACCTGGTGTACCATGGGCAAAGGCATTAGTTTCCTATGGCAGATGGGGGCGGCTCATGCCCTTACTACAGAATCTAGTCCTGATATCATAGCGCTGATGAGGAATATTAAAATGCAGATTGTAAATTTGAGATCAATGCAGTGGTCACGACTGCTACTGGCACTATAGGTGCCTTCACAAATATCCTAAGAGATATGGGGCTCCTGATTGCTAAACCAACTGTGCAGGCAGTGGGACAGTATAAACCGGCAAAGCAAAAGGGGATCACGTAACAGGTGACCAGGACACAAATGCGGAGCGATCTTGTGCAAGCCAGTGTTCCACAACCAGAAATAAATGGAATTGCAACATCCGAAATGTTCCACCGCTGGCAACAGCTAGAGCCTGTGAAGGTGCATAGTTCCCCACTACCCCATCACTTTAAGGCGATGCAACTCCTGGCAGTTGCCAAAGCAGAGGGGGCAGCAAGCTGGCAGCTCTTTCCAAATTGTTGCCATCTTCACCTCTCACAGAGAGGGGGGACCAACATCCCTATGTTCCCCTGACTATTGGATGGCGATCTGATGGAACTTTGCATGTGTCAGCCCCTGTGGACACAGGAAGTTACTGCATCACAGAGTTCTGCTAATGCTGCTACTTCGCAGGTCTGCAACCTGGGAGACAGCTCCACTCCCATCCTCCGGGCTCAGGTTACTTTAACACTAGGAGATGCTGTTCCGTTTGTCATGAAGATGCAAATTGCCCCAATTAACGACTTTGTTTGAGGCATTGATGTGCTGGCAGGACGAGCAATTGGAACACTGAATAGCCGGTTTTTTTCGGGACTCCGAAACTGGGATTTGCTGCTGCTTTTGTAGCTCTTTTGTGTGAGTTTCCGATATGGGATCTTGTTTGTCGTGGTTTTGCCCAGCAGCCAGCCCCTGGGGCTGAGGATGGTTTTGTCCAGGTGGATTTCTGGAGAAAAAGCCAATCAAAAGTTTCAGTAATGCCTCTGCCAATGACATTTTTAAGAAAACGGAAGAGAAGCTTGTGGCGCAGATGAAATTAGAAGCCATGTAGGAGAGGTGGAAGGCCCAAGGAGGACCAGGGCCCCCTCCTCCCCTGGCCCTGGGCTGGGGGCAGGTGTGGCACTGAAGCCCCCCTTCTCTCCTGTAGGACAGTAGAAAAAAAACTTCAGGGAAGGACTGACTGCTTGGATGAGAAACACTGCAGAAGGAATTCCAGAGAGAGAGATAGCACAGCAGCAGCAGGAGAGAGAAGTTCGAGGGGGGGGGGCTGCTTCTCCTCCCTCTTTCGCTCTCTCCCTTCAGCAGGGAAAAGACTGAAAACTAAAAATCCCTGCCACCTGTGGAAGATTATTGGGGTGAGGAGACACCCATACAGCTTGTAGAGGAGCTTACACTGAAGTAAGCAGATGCTCGAAGAAGCTGAGACTTCCTGAGAAGGCCTGAAATGAAACAGTCCTACTGGAGGCTTGTAGGCCATGGAGAGACTTATGCTGGAGCAGAACGGCTTGGGTAAGATGTTGGGATCTGAGTGAAGGATCCATGCTGGTGCTAGAGATTTGTGACCCTGAGTCGGGATCCAAGTGAGGGATCCATGCTAGTGCAGCTAAATTTGTGACCCTGAGAGACAGCAGAGAATGGAAGACCTGTTGTCTGAGAGATGGACTCACATCAGAGAAGTCTATTAAGGATTGTTCTCCCAGGGGGAGGGACCCCACAGGAAACAGGGGTGGACTCAAAAGCCATTACCCCCTGTGACTCTGTGGTGAAGATCCATGGTACGCAAGTGTCCCCTTGCAGTCCATGGAAGAGAAGACTTTCAGGGCCTGGGTAACTCCACAACCTCCGGTCTTAGCCCAGGAGGGGGGTAGGACCAGCCCTGAGGCCAACATAGAAGAGACAGAGAAAGAGAAATAGTTCCAGCTGCAATGAAAAGGGGTTGTCATTCTAGAGATAACAGAAGAAGAACTTTTGAGTGCTGCAAAGCTACTTTAAAGACCTGGAGCTCTAGAAATGGAGAATGAGACTGCTTCTCCTCCCTGAACTGATACAAAGGGGGAGGGGTATTTCTGTAAATACATAGTGCTTTTTACCTAATTAGAATTGTTGTATATATAGTTCTTTCGGTTTTATCTTGCTAGTAATAAATCCCTAATATTATTTTCCCAAATCAGGTCTCTTTCGTCTGTATAAACCTTCTCTCAATTTATAGTAATTGTGTGGGGGGTGAGAAAAAATTAACCTAGAGCAAAACCACGACACTGTTGCACTGCCAGCGCTTATGAATGTACATGGTATTGCATTCCAGAGGCGAGGGAGGAGAACTCTCAGGCGGCACAGTTGCTCCAGGGGGTAGAAATCGTTAGAAACACATTGACTGCTTCTACCAACTCTATTTGGCCTGTTGGAAATTCAAATAGTACATGGAGAATGATTGTTAATTATGAAAACTTGGATACAGTCCACACCCCACTTGCAGTTACAGTACCAGATGTGGCTACTCTTATGGAGAGGTTCAGGAAAAATGTACATCCCTGGAAGGCAGTGTTGAATCCTGCTAAATGCTTTCTTCCAATAGCCATTACTTCAGACAGTCAAGACCACATTGCCTTTATCTGGCAACAAAAGCAATATACCTTTCAGGCATTACCTCAGGGATTTCAAAGCAGTCTCTCCATTTATCACCAAATGGTGGCTGCTGATATAGCACTCTGGGCGAGTGATATCACTGTTTATCATTATATTGCCAATCCGTTGATTATGTCAGAGTCATAACATGCTGGGCAATTAATCCAGAGAAGATACAGAGCCCTAATAAATTGCACATTTTCCTGGGATACTGGAAAACCTTCATTCTACACCTGGCAGAACTACTGCCCTCTCTGCAGGAACTGGCTAAGAAGAGAGTTGTTTGGCAATGGGCCAAACAACACCAGGAAGCCTTTGATGTCTGCAAGAATGCTTTGATTAAGTATGCCCAATTGTACATAACTGCATTTGAATACATTACATTGGGGGGGGGTGGGGTGTAAATTTTGACTGCCTGGCAGGTACCTTCATTGGCCCCCTGCCCCCATCAAGGGGGTTGAAATACGTATTTACTGCTGTGGATATAGTGTCAGGATTACTTCTTGCTAAATGTTGTTAATATCAGATTCTTCCAGTTCTTGTGTTTCAGGTGTTTTTGACAAAGGCTCAGGCCTTACCTAGGTAGGGACAGTGTTGCAACTGTTATTAGTGGCACAGACTCCATCAGATTGGAGTTCAGTCTGAAAAAAGCGCAAACCATATCTCTTCAATTTGCATGAGCGATCACCCCATCTCAAGCTATCAGATCTGGAGAGATTCTAGCTGAAGGATCTGGGACATGATCTATATATTATTGTAAGGAAATTACTTCCCTATTTTTCTCCCTTATCACAGGCTGGCTTGTTGTGCTTTGTAGACTTGCACAACATCTACACACTTTGGGTGCATCTTTGTAGGATTATTATGTAAATACTTGTGTGTGGTAACTATTTCCTTTATTCTCCAGGTAAGCACCTGTGGTATGCCTTCACCTGAGATTTAAATTGGACATCAGAGGCACTTGTTGCCTGGAAAGCAGAAATAAATGCACTCCACTTGGGAAATTTTCCAGTACAATTATTGATATGCTGCCTCCTATCTTAACACCATGTGCACTGCTCTGAATTAGTCAGCATGTGCTGCTTCCACATGACTGCTGAACCAGCTGTGTTGAGAGGGACTTCTGACATTGACAGGACTCCATATGACAACTAAGGCACCCAGTCAGTGATGTCTTGCTAGCTGAGTGGTTTGACGTTGTGACAGGACTGGGACATTTACCTTAAAACATTACATATTTATTCCTTTTCCTATATGCTTCACTAAGTGCCTCTGCAAATTGTCATACCCTATGCTTCTAGTTCCAGCAGGAATGCTTCCTTGAGCAAGGGGGTAGCATGTAGGAGAAGGAAAGGGAAGTTTTTGGCAAGGAGGGAAAGACAGGAGTTTTTACTCAAGGAACAGGGGAGAATACAGCTTTGGAGGTTTGCTCATGCAAAAGGTGTTGATATAAAAGTTCCAGAACTAGGATTTTTTTCCTTGTTAGCACCTTTTCACCTACTGTGATTTTTGCAGGGCATTCTAGGGTTTTCAGATTTGGAATAAATTTTTTCCTTAATACTATTAGCTGTGGTCTGGTTCTGTGGGGTACCTGCGTGCATATCAGTTCTCACAGCTGGGAATGATGTTATCCAATGCCAGGGTTTCACTGTGCAATACAAAGTATACAGGAGAGTTACTGTGGGCTGCTGGTACCTCTGAAATGTATTCCAAGAATGATCTTTTTTTTTTTTGGACTGTATTGAGTTGGGACTGATTTTGATGACCAGTTTCAGTAGAGAATCATGAAGTTATTTTGCATTTAAGATTGTCAGTATTAGAATCATTCCTCTTCCTCCCCTTCTCACCATTCTTTTCCCTCCCTTAAATTCACAGAACTGCAAGGTTACAGAAAGGTCTAACTCTTGTCTCTGAGAAGGTGGTAAAAAACCCTAATTGCCCTGCTGTACTGGGGTCTTCTGACTGCACAGCACCCTTTTTCACATACAATGCTACTATGATTAATGACCTCTCACCTTGCTAATACCTGTTCTTTAAAGCAAGGTGGTGCACCACAGTGAGAGCAAAAGCAAGGCTGCACAAATTAATGTGTTCTCACAACCTCCAGCATGTCAGCTGTCATTATAGATATCATCTGAATGTAATAATAATGCCAGTCTTCGCGAGCGAAGATCCGGGGAAGGTCTTTACACCTTCCAGCCTGCGCATTGGATTTTTTAGGTGAGACACAGTGTGCGCGGAACTGAGCCCACCCTTTAATCCTAAGGTTCATCTGCCGGGGCCAAGCGAGCTTGGACGGTGGCAGCGAGGTCCTTAGGACGTAGGTGGGTTGCCTTTAAGGGCTAACGAGCCCCACCTGCCCGGGAGTGGCCCTGACCGGGAGTGGCCCTGACCAGGAATCAAACCCGGGTCTCCGCGGTGATAGCGCGGCGCCTTTACCACTAGACCACCAGGGGCTCCTTTCATCTGAATGACTGATAGAGAAAAATAAGTATTGCATCCTGTTACCTGTTGCTTCTAATAACCATGTTTCAACATTTTTGAAGACATGATTAAGTTTTGATAACTGTGGGAGCCACTCTAAGAAGTCTGAAATAGAACTAATTTGAGAGAGGATCTCACATTTCAGTAGAGAACAGGGAACTTATTAGTGTGTGAATTGCACTCTGAAAGAGATAAAGGGGAGGCTAGTTTAATCAGAGGAGATGCTGAGGTGCAGGAATAGTCAGGGATAACTGCAGCCTAAATAGAAATCAAAGGCTCAACAAGCAACTTTTTCTGTCTGTTTGATTGGCATCTGCTGACCTGATGTCCAAAACCTTTGAACTCTTACAACAGTAATACCATTGTCAAAGGAATTTGCTTGCAGCTTTCTATTACCAGTTATTTCATTTGTGGATATTGAACACCCAATTTGAAGGGGGAGTTTGTTCTTTTGCAGCAATGGAACCTGGGAAGAACAACCTCATTAAGTTTTATTACTTTACTTTTGAATCCTTTACCTACCCCCACCTCCTTTCCAGTTTCTCTCTTCCCCAGCACACTCCACATACCACATACAAACCCTGTTGTATGGATGAAGTGTCAGATCAATTTAACTGTTGATTGCAACAAGGGAAGCAGGGGAACCCCAAACTTTAAAACACCATGGTTTCATTGCATGAATGGAACTTCCTTGATGCCTGAATTGGTTATGCCAGAAGAGACATTGTATTGGGTCTGGCTGAGATGGAGTTCATTTTTCTATAGCAGCCCTCACAGTGCTGTGCTTTGCATTGGTAGTTAGAAGGGTGTTGATAACATACTAATGTTTTGGCTACTGCTGAGCACAGTATCAGTACTGTAACATTCCCCAATCGAGGGCAAGATTCTGGAAGGGGGCACAACCTGGTCAACCCACTACATGTGAAACACAATTATGTTTCAAGCTTCTTTCACTGAATTTAAAGGACACAAAGACAGTGTTTTCAAGATCTTTAATGAGTAGTTGGAACAGCTACTCTTTGTAGTTAGAAAAGAAGTATAGTATACCTGGGAACTAGATAACTAACATACTGCCATTCCCATTGCATATTTCTATTTACTCAGTGTACAGAAGTAGAATTTTGTTTATGCTAGTAAGAATTTTGTGACTTAAACTGATTCTTAGGGTAAGAATAATAACAATCCTCTGAAGTTGTAGTAGCTGTTGAGGCAGATTTCATTTGCTGGTGTTTGTTTTTTTTTTTTAGGGAGGCAGGATAGCTGAAGGGAGAGCAAGAAGATAGAGTGGAAAGCTTACTGTCTTATTCCAACTGATATTGTGAATTAGTGCTGCTGTTTTACTTTTGGGGTTTTTTGCCTGAGGGAGACCACTTTATCTTTTTTACTGATCAATCTCCTTGGGTCTAGTGTTATACCAAATACCCAGATAGATGATGTGACTGGATTTTTGTAATGGTATGGAGAAAGAGAGAGTGTCTTCTCCTTTGAGGGTATGTAGTCAAAAATCTTTTCAGTACAAAGGCATAATAAGAATGGAAGCTATAAACAAGAACATATAGAGACACAAACCTGACAGACAAACATAACAAAGGCAAAGACTAGAAACAAAGCTCACCAGTCACACTAATGTCTCAGTTTAATGAGACTGAGGTGTTTTGTTAAGGAGGGTGAGTTATGAGGAAGACCAAACTCCTCCCTCTAAGCAATTGTAAATCTGAAAATAAAAGACTACAATTGAGGAAGTATGGAGAAAGAAAAAAAAAAACCAGCCCTTTATTAAAGGATATATGTGTATTGGCAGAACAACAGAACACAAAAACAACCAAACAATAATCCTGTACCCAAAAATCCCCTTCAAAAAGGAAAGTTTGATACTTTCCACCTTTTGGCGTAATTCTAACCACGATCGGCAGGGGATGCTGTTGGATCACTGGAGGAGCAGAGCCTGCAGTGGCTTGGTGATGGACAGCATGGGGCACTGTTAGGTTCTGGTGGTTGCCGCGTGGGGCCCCGGCACACGGGAGAAGCCAAAAATGGAGATCTTCCTCCCCACACTGAGAAGGGGAAGGGGAAAAGGGGGGAAAGGGGGGCTCTTTTCACGCTGTCTGTGGCTGGGAATTTCCCCCCTTTCGTCGATGGACACACACCGCTGCCAACACGGGAGCAGAGGAGGGGGAGGGCGACCTCCTCCCCAAAAAGTTCCTCTGCAGGTGGGTCAAGCCTCTCCGATGAAGTCCAAGCAGGTCCGGGCTAGGGGCAGAACAGGGCGCAGGAAAATGAAGGCAAACTGGAGCCAGAAAACAGCCAGATGACCAGGCCGAAAACAAAGTGACCCTGGAGCCTTTCCACCCACACCCCTCCCTGTGTCAGGGCAGAAGTGATGTAACTGCCATTTCCCGAGGGGAGGGAAAAAACAACTCACCCCCCCCCTCCCCCTCCCCCACCCAGTGTTCTGACAGCCATCAGTCTGGAATGCAGTCCTACTAATTAGTTCTTTTGTATGGGTCAATTACCCTTGGCAAACCCCTTCCCTCTCCCTCATTCAACACCTGTCTTTTACAGCATCGAAGGGGAAAGAAAAATTATCTGCTTGTTTTTTTAGAACAAGTAAACCTATGACAGCTAATTAATGGGCTATCTAGAAACTACAGGAAAATTGAGACTTTGATAACAATTAAAAACTGAGTGTTCAGGATGTTGGAGAGGGTTTGGTGAAATTATGCAAGCTTATGAAGGAATAAGCAGGGGAAGGGGAACTGTAGAGGAACAAAAGACAGGAGTAGACAGAAAGGAGTATAAAAAGAGCTGGTTGAATGTAAAATGGATCCAGTCAGTATGCTTGTCTGATTAAGCCATGTGCCTGACTACCACAGTCTGTCCTATCTGAGGAGGGGTCTCAGTGCCATCTGAAGCAGGTGAGGGTCTCGACCACCAGGCACTGGGGTGGGAACAGTGTGTGTCTCAAAGAAACAGTTACTGAGAGGGACAAGAGTGAGGTGACTAAGGGGGGTCAGCCCCAGTGGTTGGAGTAGAAGTGTGAGTCACAGGCCTGTGTGTGTCCCCACAGGACTGGGGGAGCAGAGTACTTCTCATTGTAAGTGAAGATCAGGTTTGTGACCACCTGGGGAACCTGAATGCCATTAATCATAGCCTTAGCATGCTAATCATAGCATTAATCAGTGCTC
Source organism: Myiozetetes cayanensis (assembly GCF_022539395.1). Classification (NCBI taxonomy): domain Eukaryota; kingdom Metazoa; phylum Chordata; class Aves; order Passeriformes; family Tyrannidae; genus Myiozetetes; species Myiozetetes cayanensis. The sequence goes on from NW_026087399.1 coordinate 20,557, forward strand.
CAGTCTATCTAGATCCCTCTGCAAGGCCTCTTGTCCCTCAAGGAAGTCAACAGCACCTCCCAGTTTAGCATCCTCAGCAAACTTGATTATAGTGTGTTCAACTCCTGCATCCAACTCATTGATAAATATATTGAACAGAACTGGCCCTAGAATTGAGCTCCGAGGAACACCATGTGACTGGTCTCCAGCCAAATGTACCCCCATTCACTACAACCCTTTGAGCCCTGACCTTCAGCCAGTTCTTTACCCAGTGCACTATGTACTGCTCATCCCACAGTTGGACAACATGTCTAGAAGGGTACTGTTGAAACAAACACAAAATAAAATAAAGTTTAACCATGTTAGTATAACTTTTGAAAATTAGCATACATGTGACTTTCCAAAATGTAACCGCCTGCAAGTAGGGACCTGCCTAATTGCGGGCAGTTAGGATAAAGGGATGTTGTGGCTTGCATGAATGGATAAGACAAGGGAATGTAATGGTTTACAAAAGAGACTGACAGGAGGAAGCCGGAAAAGAAGTGCTTTAACACGTAGCAGGAGTAATCAATAACTTTGCAAGGGAAACAGGAGGTGGGTGGTGGTATAGTTGCTAGAAATTATAAGGCTTTATATAACAACCCTATAGTAATAAGTACAGGGGAATAGGTATAATTAGATAAGACAGATACAAACTGGACTTTGTACCAATTCTCGAAGAATGTATGATAGATAATATTTGAAACTTACTTTCTCCAGTGTATAAAAAGTGTGAATGGTCAAAACACTACACGATCCCAGTTTGGGGGGTACAAGCTGGAACATTTATTGAACACGCACTTCACAATATAAAGGTCTGGTGGGCAGGACATGTTAATGAAGGGGACGGGTTATGTTAACTAGATGATTACACAATTCTCTGCTAAGATGATGCACACTGGTTAGTATTTCTCCGTAGCATGGGGCCACATAGGGAGAGAAACAAAAGGATTTCTACACCATCTTACAACATCACTGTAAGGCTTTTTCATATCTTGCTAAGGGGAGACAGAGCTATCAAACATAGTTAAATATTAACAGGTACATTCTTGTGGTATCTCTTGTTGGGAGGCTTTTGACTCACAGAGCAAGGAGCTCCCCCCAGCTTCCGCTGTCCATGGCTTGCTGCATAATCCTGTCAGTTCCTTTTCTGCTGATAGCTGAGTTTCGATCCCCACAAAAAACCTCTCATTTTTTTTTTACTTGTTGGACACACACTTGGGGGTTGAAACCTCTGAGTGGCCCCAACTGTAATAAGTACGCTTTTCTATACAGTTCATACTGTGTAGGAATTCCTTTGAATCACTGTGAGGGACAGTATCACAAACCCTACTGAAATACAGAAAAACTACATTCACCACCCTCCCTTCATCCACTGAGTGGGTGACCTTGTCATAGAAGGATATTAAATTAATTTAACAGGACTTGCCCTGTTGTGAACCCATGTTGATTGTGCCTGATATTTAGTGATATTTAGTTAAAACACTTTTTAACAAGTAGAGCTATAATAGATCCTTGGTACTAGTCCAAATTAATTTTAAATTTCCTCTTTCATTAGTGTTATTAATCACTTCTGTATTTCTTTAAATTCTTTTATTTAATCTAATTTCTCTGGACAATGAAGATTTTGCTTTTGTATAGGGAGACAGTAAAATATTCAAAAGTGTAAGATGATAACCACATCTTTTATAATCACTTATGGGTGGAATTTGTAAGCATTTCCTGATCTTCTTTGGGATATTAATTCAAAATATTTGATATAACTTTTCAGAAGTAATATTACAGTATTAAGCATCTCTGAAGATTTCTGGAGAGACACTTGGTGTCTACAGACATATTGGAGACTCTCCAGCCTTGCATTTTGTTGTCAAGTTCCTGTCAAGTTGTAGAGTTTGGGATTTCAAGATGAATTTTGAATCACAGTAGCACTGTCATTGCCATGTAAACAAAACAAAAAGCTTTTCTGTGTGCAGCTGATTAGTTGTGTTGTGCACCAAGAATAAACCTGAAATAAAAACAAGATGAAGAGTGATTAGACTGTTAATATAGCCTTTATTATTTTGTAACATGTCAGAATTATTCTCCACATCCTTTATTAGATATAGCCTTTTAACAGTCAGACTAGATCTCTTAAACTGCAGGCTGTGTATATCATATTTAAGTTACACTCAAAAGGGAATTTGTGTAGTCAGTAAATAGACACATGGGATGCAAGGAAGGCCACCAATAAAACCTCTACACTGGACTTCCAGAGGGCAGATTTTGGCCTGTTCAGAAGACTGGTCCAGAGCATACCCTGGGAAAAAACCCTTGAAAACAAGGGGGTACAGGAGGGATGGACGTGCTTCAAGAAGGAAGTCTTGAGTGCACAGGAACAGGCTGTACCAGTGTGACAAAAGGCAAGTCGGCGGGGTAGACGACCAACTTGGTTGAACAGGGAGATTCTGAAGGAAATGAGGGATAAAAAGAGAGCTTACAGACTATGGAAAATAGGGCTGGCTACTCAGGATGAGTTTAGGAATATAACTAGGTCATGCAGAAAGAAAATTAGAGAGGCAAAAGAGCAATTTGAAGTCAAATTGGCTACTTCTGTTAGGGATAACAAAAAGTTTGGTAGTATGTTGAGGACGGTCTGGAATTAAAAACGACACCTTTCTGATTATGGCCTACATTCAACCTTTTATTGCTTCGTCCAGTATATTACATCTTGTTCTCACACAGCTACACTCACACTGTCTGCAGAATCTTACATACCAAAACTATTCTTAGCTCTGTTATCTATATATTATTACCAGCCTTCACATATGATTGGATGTTCACTTCTTATTTACATTCTTTCTTTTGTTGCTAGGCTCCATGACCTTGCTGCATCCTCCAACAAAAAAGCACTTCTATAAATACATTAATAACAACAGGAGGGGCAAGGAAAACCTCCATTCCTTGTTGGACTTCGAGGGAAACATAGTGCCATGGTTTTGCTGGTTCTTGGAAACTAGGCAGGATTTTTTCCCTTCTCCCAGCTCACTTCCTGCAGAGCTGTTAAGTGGGCACTTAAGGAGCACAAAAGAAGTTGCCTTCTGGTAAATGGCTCAGAATCTCATCTCCTGGGAAACAGGGGTGAGAAACTCTTTTTTACTTTTTTTTCTCTCTTCGCCTGGGAAACAGGGGGAGGAGTTCGGGCTTGCTGCTAAGGCTAGAACAAGGTCGGAGTGGAAGCTCCGTGGACTTTTGTTATCAACCTGGTTGCCAGCTGTGGATCCTGTTCGGATTTTTTCATCAAAGAGGAACTGTTTGGAAGTTCTTTTTTTTTCCTTTTTCCCTTCCCTGTTCAAGTTTGTTTCTACCTTAGCAGTGGTTCTTGTGCACATCAAAGGGAGAAGGAAAACTATATCGCACAATTCGACGAGCCGAACAGAGTGATTTTTTATCCCATTGGAGAGAACTTCTTTTTGTTGTTGTTGTTTCTCTCCTTCCTCTCTCTCCTCTTTTTCCAGCGTGTGTGGGGGGAAGGGAAACCCATTTTCGGTTTCTCCAACACACCCTGGAGGGTGTCACTCCACGTGGCAATGACCAGTGATTCCACAGCTCCCCCTGCCGAGCAGCATAAAGAACTGCAGCCTCTGCCTTTCCAGTGATCCAACAAAACCACCTGGTGACTGGTACAGGACACTATAAGCGCTGCATCTCCAGTGATCCAACGGCGCCCCCTGTTGACTGTGGTTAGAATTGCACCAAAGGGTGAAAACTGAACTGTTTACTTTTTTCCTTTGCTTGTTTGTTGGTTCGTTTTGAAGGGGATTATTTATGGGTATAGGAGTATTGTTTGGTTGTTTTACTTGGTTTCTTTCATTGTTTCTGCCAATACACATATATCTTTAAATAAAGGGCTGTTATTTTTCCTTTTTCCACAATTCTTTTCCCCCTCAATTGGAGCCTCTTAATTTTGGATTTACAATTGCTTAGAGGGAGGAGTTTGGGTCTTCCTCATAACACATCCTCAGCAAAACACATGTGTCTCATTTTAAAGTGAGACACATAGTTAACAGGGATGAGGAGAAGGCTGAGGTACTTAACACCTATTTTGCCTCAATATTCACCAGTAGGACAGGTGGCCCTCAGGACAACTGACCTCTGGAACTGGTAGACAGGGACAGGAAACCAAATAGCCCGCCTGTGTTCCAGGAGGAAATAGTGACTTACTGAGCCACCTGGATCCACAAGTCCATGGGACCAGATGGGATCCATCCTAGGGTGATGAGGGAGCTGATAGAAGAGCTCGCCAAACCACTCTCCATCATTTACCAACAGTCCTGACTCTCTGGGGAGGTCCCAGACAATTGGAAGTTGCTGAATTTCATGCTGATCTACAAAAAGGGCTTCAAGGAGGACCCAGGAAACTACTGGCTGGTCAACCTGACCTCAGGGCCTGGCGAGGTTATGGAGCAGATCATCCTTAGTGCAATCACACAGCACCTACAGGATGGACAAGGGATCAGACCCAACCAGCACAGGTTTAGGAGGGGCAGGTCCTGTTTGACCAACCTGATCTCCTTTTATGATCAGGTGATCCGCCTGGTGGATGAGGGGAAGGCTGTGGATGTGGTCTATATGGACTTCAGCAAAGCCTTTGACACTGTCTCCCATAATATACTCCTGGAAAAGCTGGCAACCCACGCTTTGGACAGGGGCATTCTGTGCTGGATTAAGAGCTGGCTGGAGGACCGGGTCCAGAGAATGCTAGTGAATGGGGCTGCATCCAGCTGGCGACCGGTTACTAGTGGTGTCCCCGAGGGATGAGTGTTGGGTCCAGTTTTTTTAACATCTTTATCGATGATTTAGATGAGGGGATTGAGTCCATCATTAGCAAATTTGCAGACGACACCAAGTTGGGAGGGAGCGTCGACCTGCTGGAAGGCAGTGAAAGAGGAAGGGTTAATCGAAAACACTTTTACTGTAAACCCATAAGAGCCCCCCTTACCCCCTGTATAAGCTGTACTGTTGGAGGAAGGTTATGTGCTGTACTAAGAGCACTAGACCTTAAAGGAACCACAACAAACACTAGACAAAGAACTCAACACACATAAATCTCATCCAGACGAGCCAAGGTAGACATTTGAATAGGTAAAGTAGGCCTACAGCCAAGGGTTTCTTGAAGTTTGAACGATTAGAACACGAGAACAATGGAAAGAACAGAAGGTCACACATGTCACCCGAGGAAGATGAGTAAAATGCAGACCCCAGGATGAAGGCAGGCAGGAACTCCCACCATAATATTCCTCAAAATAGAGACCACGCCTCAATCTCCGCCCCGACTCCACCTGCTATGAATATTGTAATCTAATGATGCAATACTATGATTATGCATATGATTATGTTGTAATCATGATTAGAAACTGTATAAATTGCTTGTTTTTACTGAACCACTTCGGAGCTTTTTGTCCAGCCTGAGCTGGAAGCTACCCTGGCGTCATTAATCATTCAATAAATACCTGCTGTTTATAGGCTCAAAATTCTGCCTTTAAGCAGTTTTTTTTAAAGCTACCTTTTTTTGGGCATCAGCAGGAGGGCTCTACAGAGGGACCTGGATAGGCTGGACAGTTGGGTTGATTCCAGTGGGATGAAGTTCAACAAGGCCAAGTGCTGGGTCCCACACTTTGGCCACAACAACCCCCTGTAGTGCTACAGGCTGGGCACAGAGTGGCTGGAGAACAGCCAGTCGGAAAGGGATCTGGGAGGGCTGATTGACAGGAAGCTGAACATGAGCCATCACTGTGCCCACGTGGCCAAGAAGGCCAATGGGCATCCTGGCCTGCATCAGGAACAGTGTGACCAGTAGGACAAGGGAGGTGATCCTTCCCCTGTACTCAGCGCTGGTGAGGCCACCCCTTGAGTACTGTGTCCAGTTCTGGGCCCCTCAGTTCAGGAAAGACATTGAGGTGCTGGAGTAGGTCCAGAGAAGAGCAACCAGGCTGGTGAAGGGACTTGAACACAAGTCCTATGAGGAGAGGCTGAGGGAGTTGGGGTTGTTTAGTCTCAAGAAGAGGAAGCTCAGGGGTGTCCTCATCACTCTCTACAACTACCTGAAAGGAGCTTGTATCCAGGTGGAGGGCGGTCTCTTCTCCCAGGCAATCAGCAGTAGGACAAGAGAGCACGAGTTTAAGCTCTGCCAAGAGAGGTTTACATTAGATATTAGAAAGAAGATCTTTCCAGAGAGAGTGATCAGGCATTGAAATGGCCTGCCCAGAGAGGTGGTGGATTCACAGTCCCTGGAGGTTTTTAAGATGAGGCTGGATGTGGCACTGAGTGCCATGATCTAGTAATCACAGTGGGGTTGGATCAAGGGTTGGACTTGATGATCTCGGAGGTCTCTTCCAACCCAGTTAATTCTATGATTCTATGATTCTATGATTCTATGATTCTATGATTCTATGATTCTATATACAAAGCTGGAATTCATGATACTGAAGAGAATCCGTTACAAGTTTCTCCTTGCCAAGCTCCTTTCCGTCACAAAATAGTGCTGACTCTTTTTCTCAATGTTTGGTTAATTGTATTTGCTTTGCATTGTACATACTCTTCAAATTTTAAGATATTTTTTTTACATCTTTTTTGGTTTTTAAATCAAGTTTTGGTACACATGGTAAGCATCTACAAAAAATACTGGGTGCTGAGAAAGTGTCAAAAGTGCACCTATGTGAATCATTGTGTCAGGTCTACTTACAAACTTTATGAACTTGTTGTGGGTTGACTTTGGGAGGACATCGAGTACCCACCAAATCTGCTCTATCACTCCCCTCCTCAACTGGACAGGGGAGAGAAAATATAATGAAAGGTTTGTGGGTTGAGATAAGGTCATAGAGAGATCCCTTGCTTATTACCGTCACAGACAAAACAGACTCAACTTGAGGAAATTAGTTGAATTTATTAATCAAATCAGAGCAGAAAAATGAGAAATAAAACCAAATCTTAAAAACACCTTGCCCCCACCCCTCCTTCCTTCATGGGTTTCACTTTATTCCTGATTCTTTATGTGCTACCCCTGAACAGCACAGGGGGATAGGGAATGGACGTTCTGGTCAGTTCATCCCACATTGTTTCTGCTGCTGCTTCCTTCTCAGGAAGCACCCTGCTGCAGCATGGTGTCCCTCTGCAGGACTGAGACCTATAGCCATGAGGTATGCCATGAGATATAATGGTAAAGGGATTACACTGGGCAGAGGGCCTGCTGGTGGGGATGATACATTATCAGGAAGAGGCTGGATGACTGTAATGGGTTTGTTACCCTCCCTGAGAGGGAAACAGAACTAGGATAGATCACCTGATGTATATTTTACCAATGAGATATTCCATACCATGTGTATTGGGGAATGTTGATATTTTTTGGTCTGTGTTTGGCCCAACCACCTGTGAAAGTTTTGTTCCTTGCCTGTCAAGTTCACTGATAAACTGGAACCTGGTCCTTGGAGAGACAGTTTCTTGTATAAACTATTTTAATTGGTGTTCTGTGATTGGCTCATTGTCTGTAGAGCACATTTGAAGGAGAAACTGAAGAGGAGAAGATGAAGTAAAGCCCCCAGACCCAAATAGATAAGACCCCTTGAGTGAAACAGCACATGGGATAGGGGAATTCCAAAGTTCTCAAGCATGCCCTGAAGGGATACACTTACATAATGGGGGGAGGGACTGAAGGCCTCTAGCTGGGCGGTGTTGACCACACCGACCCAGGTAGATGTCACCGACTAATTGGAAAAAATGCAGGTGGCTCAAGCTTCACATGAAGGACAACATTGCTTTTTGAGGGGAGGCCTGCTATCTTTGTGAACCTGCTGACCCTTCGAGGATGAAGCCTCTGTTATGGTGAATTCTGGTTATTCTGGGGTAAGACAACCTTGTAAAACACACCTGCATGAGTGGGGGTTTCACTGAGGGCTTAGTTCACTGCTTTCCTGTCTCTTGAGTTCCCATTTACTTAATCACTTTTATAATAAATATTGGGTTTATTGATGAGCTTTCATCAGTGTCTTGGTTTTCAATCTCAGCATCCTTTGAACTCACCCTGTTACACCATGTTACGTCAGCCTAGATATAAAAGAGATGGGAAGGAAGCAAGTCTCTCTTCTGGGTAACTGCGCAGGCAGCTGGGCTGTCTCTTCGGAGCAGGAGAGCATTTGTTGTGGGGAAGTAGTCTTCGTTGTTAGTTCTTCTCTGTGTATATAGTGTTTATAATTTTTCTTTCTTTTCTCTCTGTGTAAATATAAAGCTATTTCTCTTGGCAGTTTTCAGTTCTGTAGTTTTTTGTCCTTCCCTTCTTTCCCCCTTTCCCTCCTCCCCTTCCCTTTGGAGGGAAGTGGGGTACAGGCCCAGTGGATACCTGGCATTCAGCCAAGGTCAAACCACTGAAGTTTTTGGTGCTGAAACCCGGGAACGCTGCCAAGAGAGGTATTTTATATAAATATTGCTCTGCTTATCTATTTGTTTTGCTAATTTGGGAACATAGTAATATAAACATGGCCTTAAGTCCTGACTGTGTTCTTCTACCTGTATTTTTACTAACAATTTTTGTAAGCTGTGGGACCTATCCCTTGAAAGACCACCAGGAGGAGGGATACCATCTTTTTTCCCCTTTTGATTTTGACATCATTGATGGCTTTATAAAAAAAAACCAATGGTTCTTGCTAACCCTTACTTGAGTTGTCTGGCAATGGTGTTACTGTTAACCAACACTATTAGAACATTATGGGGATTGGGGAATGTAGTATTATCTTTGTTGCCTTGTTGCAGGACAAAACAAACCTCAAGAGAGACCTTACTGGGATGTGCCTTGAGGGGGTCAATTCCTGGGTGGCAGGGAATGTGGATGAATTTGGGCAAGTTCTTAGGGTGTTTAACACCTCCAATTGCCTGGGACTTCACACCAGAACAAGTATTCAACCCTAACAAACTGACACGTCATTTAATGGATGGGTGTCTTGCCTACTCTGATCAAAACCAACAACTTCTCGCCCTGTATTGGGGCCTGGTCTGTGCTTATTGATCTGTGGTTCAACAGAAGAATATGACTGAGGCAGAGACTCAAACTATAACGCCTGAAGTCGTTATTACCTCTGTAGTGAAAAAGACATGGGTGAGGACTACAGGACCTATGGGCCTAACTTGGCGATTAGTAAGGGAGGAAGAAGGAGAAGGAACACTGGAAGGAACAACAGAAGGATCAATGGGAGGAGAGGAGGCAAAGCCAAGAGTCTCAAGAGTCACTACTCCATTAGAGAGAACTCGACTAAGTGGAGAGGAAGTCAGAGAGGAAAGAGAAGTTATACGGTCCCTGAGTCCATCAGAACTTCAGGATTTATGGAGAGAATTACAACTGCCAGCCTGGTGAATGAATTCTTACTTGGCTGCTCCGATGCTGGGATAACGGGACTAGTAGAAGGTCATGAAGCACAGCAACTAGATCTCCAGAGATCATGAAATCTAAAAAGGAATTGGAAAAGAGAGAAACATTTGCAATCTTTGGAGACGACTCATCTTAAGTGTGAAAGAAAGGTACCCATTCAAGGAAGATCTAATGAACTCCCCAAGAAAGTGGACTACTGTAGAGGGAGGCATCCAGTACCTGTGGGAATTGGCAGTGTTGGAAATCATTTACCAAAAATTATACGATGATCACATCTTCAATAATCCAGATGATGTTCTTTGCACATTCCCATGTGGAGAAAAGTAATTCAAGGTGTTTCTGCATCATATGTGTCATGGGTTTGCCAACCAGCCCCCCTGGGGCTGAAAATAGTTTTTCCAGGTGGATTTCTGGAGCAAAGACAATCAAAATTTTAGTAACCCCTCTGTCAATTACATATTTAAGAGAACAGAGGAGAAGCTGTAGGGGCAGAAGAGATAAGAACCACAAGGTAGAAGAAAGATGGGAGAGCCAGCCTAGCAGCCTGCCCTGCTGGACCTGGGCATGTGCACCCCTGACCAGGGCAAGGGGGGCCAGGTCACCTTTTCTCCTGTAACAGAGTGGAGAAGAAACTCTAGAGAAAAAACTGCCTGGATGAGACCTGCTACAGAAGGAATTCCAGGCAGAGAGATAGTGTAGCCTCCAAGGTCAAAGCTGGCAGCTGGAGGAGAGACAAGAGAGGTCCGAGGGGGGGAAGGGGGGTTCCTTCTCTCCCCCTTCTCTCTCCCTTCAGCAGGGACTGAAAACTTAAAACCCTTGCCGTCTGTGGAAGATTACTAAGTGAGGAGACGCCCTGCAGCTCATGAAGGAGTCTGTGCTGAAGCAGGTGAATACATGTGAGTGCACGAGAAGGCTGTGATCCTGTGGGAGACCTAAAATAAAACAGAGTCCTGCTGGTGACCTGTGGCCCATGAAGAGAGAGACCTATGCTGGAGCAAGTCGTCCCGAGTAGGACTTGTGTTCCTAGTGAGGGATTCATGCTGGTATAGTTGAATTTGTGACCCTAAGGGACAGCAGAAAATGGAAGAACTGTTGCCCAAAGGTGGACTCACACTAGAGAGGTCCATCAAGGACTGTCTCTTGTGAGGAGGGACCTCACAAGAAACAGGGATAGACTCAAAAGCTATTATTCCCCGTAACTGTAGTGAAGACCATGGTGAGGCAAGTGTCCCCTTGCAGTCCATGGAGGACCTCACAAGGTCCGGGTAACCCCCAGCCTCTGGTCTTAGCCCAAGAGGGGGTAGGCCCAGCCCTGAGGTCAACATAGAAGAAAGAGAAAGAAAAACAGTTCTAGCTGTGACAAATCAGAGCTCTCGTCCTAGAGATAATAGAAGAGGAACTTTCGAGTGCTGCAAAATTATTAAGACCTGTAGCTCTGGAAATGGAAAAGAGACTGTTTCTCCTCCTAAACTGATGCAAGGGGGGAGGGGTGATGTACTGCTCCGCTGCCTTGTATTCCAGTTCATACTGGAGTTCCAACATGTCTGATACAGCAGCACTCAATGGCAGAGTAACTTCATTCAAACCACAACAGTCCACAGTTAGTCTCCATCCTTCATCGGATTTACGTACAGGCCAGATGGGGCTATTGAAGGGTGAGTGGTTCTTGCTAACTACCCCTTGGTTCTCTTACGGATGAGGATCACAGAGTCTCAGTTCGTTCAGTATTACCGCCTATGTACCGTTGTAGTAGCCGTTGGCACTTGTTGATCCTTGACTTTCAACAACCCCACAACAGAAGGATCTTCTGAGAGGTCAGGCAGAGTGGATAATCATTTGGATTTCTCTTCAGTCACTGTGGTTACACCAAAAGCTCATCGATACCCCTTTGGATCTTTGAAGTATCCTCTCCTGAGGTAATCAATGACAAGAATGCAATGGACCTTAGGTCCAGTGACAATGGGATGCTTCTCCCATTTGCCCCCTCTTAAACTCACTTCAACCTCTAACACCGATAGTTCTTGACATCCTCCTGTCACTCCAGAAATCCATATGGGCTCTGTGCTTTTATGCCTTGATGGCATCAAGGTACACTGTGCACCAGTATCTACTAAAACTCGATATCTCTGCAGATCCAATGTGCCAGGTCATCAAATCCACACAGTCTAGTAAACCCTATTGTTGTAGTAGATTGAGGACGACCAAGAAATAAAAACTAGGCACCTTTATGATGATGACTGACATTCAGCTTTTATTGCTTCGTCCAGTATATTCTTGTTCTCACACATCTGCACTCACACTGTGTGCAGAACCTTACATACCATACTATTCTTAGCTCTGTATCTATAATTTATTAATAACCTTCACATATAATTGGATGTTCACTTCTTATTTACATTCTTTCCTTGCTGACCAATTCTGGCACCTTCCCAAGTCCTCCATGATCCCTGGGAAATGGTCTCAAAATGTCTAAGTCAAAATCCTTCACCTCTGTATCCTTCATCAGGGGCTCCGTGGGCTCACCGCTCACCCCAACACCCTATCTTGTCTTTCCTTTTCCTGACTGAAGGCAGGGCCCCTCTATTGTTCTTGATCAGAGTATTCACTGACCTTTGCATTGCCCCATCAGAGGTCTCCTCATCTGTGATCTCAGTCTTTTTGAGTCTCAAAGATCATTGATTTTTCCTTGGGGCCTCTGCATCAACTACGTGGAAGGCCTTCTTATTAGCTTTCTTCCTTCTTAATTCTCATACTCGGGTTTCAATCTTTGAGGTTGATTCACCATCCCACTTCTTCATATTCTCCCCTTGGTCATGCAGAAAGAACCATAGTTCACCATGTGACCTGCCATTGGGGTCTCCTTTCCTTCTGAGTGGAACAGGAGGAGACTGAGACTGATCTCTTGGGTTGTCTCTGCAGCGGTTCCTACATTTGAAACACTCATAAGGCCTCTCCCCAGTGTGAGTTGTCCCTGAAATCGAATCTGCTGGCCCATGAGAGTGAGGAGGCTTCTGTGAGTGTCTTGAGTTCTCCTGGGAGGCGACTCAGCTGACTAGGGGGAAGACCCTACTCACCAGCGTTGGATTTAAACAGTTGCTGGAAGCGCCAGCGACTGGGAGCGTGGTAAACAGGAGTTGGCAAACAGGGACATGGCAAAGCAGTTAGTGAGGTAGTTCACGCAGGCAGGGCAAGCAGGAGGGGCACAGCCACCTCCCAGCTCTCTTGGGTGAGGCTTGGTTCTTTTTCTTTTCTCTTTTGTTTTTTTTTTCCTTGTTTTGGAAGCAATGGTTTCCAAAAAAGTGAAAGTCGTTGCTGCTGTAATCAAGAAGGACATCAAGATGGATGCAGCTGTTCAGGTCACTGGTTGCACAGAGTGTTTGAGCCTGGCACTAGCACCTGAGGACAGCGTGAGTGGCGTCTGTGTACGATGCGAGCAGGTGAATGATTTACTGTGCCTAGTGGCAGAGCTCAAGGAAGAGGTAGAGAGGCTAAGAAGCATTAGGGAAAGTAAAAGGGAAATTGACTGGTGGAGTCGCACCCTTTTGACCCCAAAGGAAGTCCAGCAGGAGATGATGAAGCCCTGTCCCTCCTGCCATCAGGCAGATGGAGCAAACCAAGTAGATGGGGGGAATGGAAACAGGTCCCTGATCAGAGAGGTAAAAGAATCCCCTCCTGACCCCCATCACCTTCCCAGGTGTCCTTAAAGAACAGGTATGAGGCCCTGGACCCAGAGAATCAGGTGGAGGACAGTCAGGAGGAAGATCTGTCTGGAGTGTCTCCTGGTTGTATCCTGCGTACCAGACGGATTGCAACCACAGCTATAAAGATAAAGAGAAGGGTAGCTGTAGTTGATGACTCACTTCTGAGGGGAACTGAGGGCTCTATATGTCGACCGGACCCATCCCACCTGGAGGTTTGCTGCCTTCCTGGGACCTGAGTGAGGGATAGGTTGGATATTAGAAAGAAGTTCTTTCCAGAGAGAGTGATCAGGCATTGGAATGGCCTGCCCAGAGAGGTGGTGGATTCACAGTCCCTGGAGGTTTTTAAGATGAGGTTGGATGTGGCACTGAGTGCCATGATCTAGTAATCACAGTGGGGTTGGATCAAGGGTTGGACTTGATGATCTCGGAGGTCTCTTCCAACCCAGTTAATTCTATGATTCTATGATTCTATGATTCTATGATATTAGTAGGAGACTCCCTGGGCTAATTTGGCCCTCAGATTATTATCCACTGTTGGTAGTCCAGGTTGGCAGCAATGACATTAATGGAAGAACTACCAGGGCGATTAAAAAGCATTTCAAGGCACTGGGTCGATTAGTTAATGGGACAGGAGCACAGGTGGTGTTCGCCTCTATTCCTGCAGTAGCAAGGATGAATGAGGAGAGGAGTAGGAAAACCCATATTATCAATAGGTGGCTAAAGGATTGGTGTCACCGGTGGAATTTTGGGTTTTTTGACCATGGGGAAAATTCCATGGTACCCAGTCTCCTCAAATCAGATGGGCTTCATCTATCTAGCAAGGACAAAAGGACTATAGCCCGTAAGTTGGCAGGGCTGATCAGGAGGGCTTTAAACTAGGTTTGAAGGGGGAAGGGATTGAAACCAGGCTCTCCAGAGATGAGCCTAAGGGTGGAAAACCCAAGTTAAGAGTGAAACCAGCAACCCAGTTGAAGTGCATGTACACCAATGCATGCAGTATGGGTAACAAACAAGAGGAGCTGGAAGCCATCGTGCAGCAGGAAAGCTATGATGTAGTTGCCATCACGGAAACGTGGTGGGATGACTTGCATGACTGGAGTGCTGCCATGGATGGCTACAAGCTCTTCAGAAGGGACAGGCAAGGTAGGAGAAATGAAATGGTGGTTCTGTATGTTAGAGAGTTTCTTGACTCTGTAGCACTTGAAGTCAGTAATGATAGGGTTGAATGCCTGTGGATCAAAATCAGGGGGAAGGTCAACAAGGCTGATATCCTGGTGGGAGTCTGTTACAGACCACCCAACCAGGATGATGAGGGTGATGAATTATTCTACAAGCAGCTGGCGGATGTCTCAAAATTGCCAGCCCTTGTTCTTGTGGGTGACTTTAAGCTGCCAGATGTCTGCTGGGAACTCCACACAGCGGAGAAGAGGCAGTTTAGGAGATTCCTAGAGTGTATGGAGGATAATTTCCTGCTCCAGCTGGTAAATGAGCCTACCAGAGATGGGGCCCCGTTAGACCTGCTGTTCACAAACAGAGAGGGGCTGATGGGAGATGCGATGGTCAGAGGCCATCTGGGGCACAGTGACCATGAAATAATAGAGTTTTCAATACTCAGGGATGCAAGGAGGGCCATCAATAAAACCTCTATGTTGGACTTCCAGAGGGCAGATTTTGGCCTTTTCAGAAGACTAGTTCAGAGTGTACCCTGGGAAACTACCCTTGAAAACAAAGGGGCCCAGGAGGGATGGACATGCTTCAAGGAGGAAACCTTGAACACCCAAGAGAAGGCTGTCCCAGTGTGCAGAAAGGTAAGCTGACGGGGAAGACGGCCAACCTGGCTGAACAGGGAGATTTTAAAGGAAATTAGGGGGAAAAAGAGAGCTTACTGACTATGGAAAAAAGGGCTGGCTACTCAGGAAGAGTTTAGGAATGTAGTTAGGTCTTGCCAAAAGAAAATCAGAGAGACAAAGGCAAAACTTGAACTCGATCTTGCCACTTCTGTTAAGGATAAAAAAAAGTCTTTCTATAGATACATCAATAGCAAAAGGAGAGACAAGGAAAACCTCCATTCTTTATTGGACATGGGGGGGGGAGCATAGTTATCAAAGATGAGGACAAGGTTGAGGTATTTAACACCTTCTTTGCCTCAGTCTTCAACAGTATGACAGGTTGTCCTGAGGACAACTGGCTTCTGGAGCTTGTAGACAGAGATAGGAAGATGAATAGCCCCCCTGTAATCCAGGAGGAAACAGTGACCTGCTGAGTCACTTGGATCCTCACAAGTCCATGGGACCAGATGGGATCCATCCTAGAGTGATGAGGGAGCTGGCAGAAGAGCTTGCCAAGTCACTCTCCATCATTTACCAACAGTCCTGGCTCACCGGGGAGGTCCCAGACAATTGGAAGTTGGCGAATGTCATGCCAATTCACAAAAAGGGTTGCAAGGAGGACCCAGGAAAGTACAGGCTGGTCAGCCTGACCTCAGGACCTGGCAAGGTTATGGAGCAGATCATCCTTAGTGCAATCACACAGCACCTACAGGATGGACAAGGGATCAGAGCCAGCCAGCACAGGTTTAGGAAGGGCAGGTCCTGTCTGACCAAACTGATCTCCTTTTATGATCAGGTTACCCACCTAGTGGATGAGGGGAAGGCTGTGGATGTGGTCTATCTGGTCTTCAACAAAGCCTTTTACACTGTCTCCCACAGCATACTCCTGAAAAAACTGGCAGCCCATGGCTTGATCAGGGGCATTCTGTGCTGGATTAAGAACTGGCTGGAGGGTCGGGCCCAGAGAGTGCTGGTGAATGGGGTTGCATCCAGTTGGTGGCCCGTCATGAGTGGTGTTCCCCAGGGATCAGTGTTGGGCCTAGTTCTGTTTAATATCTTTATCGATGATTTAGATGAGGGGATTGAGTCCACCATTAGTAAATTTGTAGATGACACCAAGCTGGGGGGAGCATGTCCAAACAAGGGCAACAAGGTTGGTGAAGGGACTGGAATACAAGTCCTATGAGGAGAGGCTGAGGGAGCTGGGGTTGTTTAGCCTGGAGAAGAGGAGGCTCAGGGGAGACCTTATTACTCTCTACAACTGCCTGAAAGGAGGTTGTAGCCAGGTGGGGGTTGGTTGGTCTCTTCTCCCAGGCAACCAGCAGTCGGACAAGAGTGCTTGGTCTTAAGCTGTGACAGGGGAGTTTTTGGTTGGATATTAGGAAGAAATTCTTTACAGAGAGGGTAATCAGGTATTGGAATGGGATGCCCAGGGAGGTGGTGGATTCATCATCCCTGAAGGTATTAAAGAGACTGGATGTGGCACTTAGTGCCATGGTCTAGTAACCACAGCAGTGTTGGATCAAGGGTTGGACTTGATGATCTAGGAGATCTTTTCCAACCTGGTTGATTCTATGATTCTATGATAAATTGGCTGCCCCCCATTTATGATGGTAATAACATAATATTTTACTACAGCCTCACCTCCACATCTCCCCAAAGTATAAATTGGCATTTGAAATCCACTTTGGCAGAGGATGAGAATATTACCACTTTGCAGACAATCTGATGGGTTTTCTCCTCTCTCCTCCCCAAAGCAGGGATGCCTATCTTGTAAGATTTGTCCCTCCCACTATGTTGGATTATAGCCAGGAACACTTGTACATTAGCGTTATACACTTATATTTTGCAGGTATAGTGATTTTTTCACTGGTTATCTAACAAGAATCTGTAATCTGTTCCTCCAATAAACCACGCTATTGGTGAATCTGTGATCGTGACAGTTCTTATTGAACTCAACTGGACTTATAGTGGTGAAACTGATGCCTTTGAATTTTTTAGGATTCTTAGTTTTTTGTTGATTTTAAAGTAGTTGTGTAGTAAATGTAGATTTTAGTGTAACTGTATAGTCTGTCACACTTTAGAATAGTAGTTTACACTCACTAAATCCTATTTCCCCATTTCATAGAGAATTTTCTAATTTCTTCAGGTTTGTTTCATCCTGCGAGAAATTCTTCTTCTGCCAGTATATTTTTGAGAATTCCCCGCACACCAATCCTGAGAAGACGAACCTCTGAGGACCACTCACAGAGGTAAGCTAAAGATCAGTTCTTTTTGGTTAATTTTACTAGCAACTGTAAAGTGTTTTTTTCTGGAAATTGGAAGTATTCGTTGTAGGACTGAGGTACGACTTTCTCATGGGATCCCTTGGTGTTGTAAAAGTCGGTTGCTTTTCCCCAGTTTGTGGGCGAAAGTGTGACCTGGCTAGAGAGGTCAGTGTGGGGGTCTGTCTGGTGGAGAAACCGGGAAGGGAAGCTACTTGTGGTTCCACTTTTGTCGAGTGGTTTGTCCCAGAGACTTTTCTCCACTTGGCGTTTCGCCCAGGCAGGAGTGGTTTGTTCCAGAGACTTTTCTCCACTTGGCGTTTCGCCCAGGCGGGAGCGGTTTGACTGGTCCGTCCTTGGTAAGGGGGAGTTAGTTGGTGGAAGGTTCCCCTGAGATTTCTGTAAGGCAAGGAAGGTGCAGCAGCAGACTGCACCACTGCTCATTGCTCAGGGGGTTTTTAGATTGGCTTGGTATGGCTGAAGGAGAAAGAGGATGCTCTCTCTCTAAGGCCTCTCCTGTATAACTTGTCCTTGCTTGAAGTTGTTGGTGGCGCAAGGTACTGTGTCCTGGTCTTGTATCTAATGGGACCTGGTTTCAAACCCGGCCTCAATAAACTTTTTGGCTACCGTTTTTTTCCTGCCTAATAGTTATTATTATGGGTTGAGTGGAGTCCACAGAACCAGAGATCCCAACGGGATCTCCTGCATTTGTGTTGCGGCATTGGTATTATCACCAAGAATGGAAAAAGGAGTGTGGGTCACCAGAAAAGGCTCCTGTAGAAACTGAATTGTCTATCATACAGAGAGATAAAAGGAAGCATCATGAAAGGTGTTCCCCCACCAGTCAGATCTATGCTAGTATTTTGAACGATGAGGATATAGACCTGTTCGTCACTCCGAATATGCGAGGTGGCGGGGCTACAGGCACTGCCGCCGCTCCTTCTGCGAAAGCGGGGCGGCTGCAGGGAGCAGCGAAACGGCTACTACTTCGGTTGACAAGGGCGGCTCCGCCACTCTCATTCCCTCTGCCACCGCCCCCACTTCCCCCACCGCTGTCTCGGCAACGGCTGGGGACTGAAAGGGGTTCAGCGCCGTTACTGGTGAAGACGTCCCCACCCCCGGAGCCTTGGCGGCTTCCACTTCCACAATTCCAAAAACGGGGGGGCGGCTTCCAACCGTAACCCCTCCTTTACCCTCAGTTTTCCCCCATGTCTTTGGGGACCGGACACCCAGAACCGCCGTTGGTGGAGCCACCGACCGGGTCGGACGGCACACGGAAGCCCCGGGCACTCTCTGACTGCAGCTCTAAGTCCTGCCTAGGAACCTGGGAAGGTTCACGGTTGCTTGTTAATGGAGAAACCCTAAAAATGAAATATCAGGCTCTGTCCCAGAGAGGGAAGTGGCCAGAGGGCTGGTCTAGCCCAGGACCATCCCCCCTCTCGGGCCAGTCCCCCCGCCTGTGTCACCACCCTGCCTACTCCCGGCTTGATGTGGTTGCTATGGTAATCGAGTGCCAAAAGCAGGGACAAGCAACTGTTGAAACGGGGAAAAGAGGGGGGGCTCCGGAAGGAAGCTCGCCCAGGACTGGCCGTCACTGGCCGAACTGCGGGAGGGTGCGGGAGGATGGACTACCGGCACTGTCCAACGGACCTGCCGGTCCCCGTTTCAGCCCCTCCCCCCTCCAGTTGGACTGGTTAAGACGAAAAGGGGGGTGGGGGGTGGAGGAGGTTTGCTTGTTAATTGCTGCATTGGAAGTATCACCACCTTCTGATTCAAATAAAGGACTATCTGTATTGTCCCCTGTGTATTCAGGGTTTGCTCCAGGTTTGTAGCCTGTGGTGAATATTTCTGCCCTCTGTGCCCTGATTCAGCTCAGGGGGCTGTGGCAGAACAAAAGAAGGGACCATTGTTTTTGTCCTCAACATGAACTAACAATATATTAGAATGTGACTGTTTGCTGAAAGTCTATTCAAGCAGACAGACTCTAAGGATGTGCCACCAGAAAACCCAGGTTGAGAGTCATATGGATGGAAACAACTTTGTGTAGAAGTAAACAAATAACAGAACATGCCTTAACAACTGCAAGTGAAGTAATCAAGACAAGAGACCTTAAACCATCTGATACACCAAGACAAAAGTTTTGGACTGTAACAAGAATTCCTGAGATGCTCAGGTCAGGAGTAAGTAAACAAGAAAGACCAATTTGTGGGAAAACTTCTGTCACAGTTAAGAACTGTTGTAAAACAAAGTTATAGCCCTCCAAAGGCACTTCTAACAAGAATTGAATGGCTTTAGATCAGCTTGTGGCCTCCAAAGGTGGTGTATACACAAGGATCAGACCAATTTGAATAATACTGTCAAAACACCAGACAGTGCAATGACTTTTGTATTTCTGTTATCTTCTGTCCTTGGTTGCCTTTAGGCTTCTTTTGTTGTTAGTTTAATTCCTAGACTTCTGCCTCTTTCTAACAGATCTAATTGGGACCGAGTTTTCTCCTTTTGCAGGTGTCCCATAAGGAGATGAATTGAAATGTCATATTGTTTTTGCTGTATTGATTGTTTTGAAGTTTGCAATGTTCATATTTGCATGTTTTGTCCTCACAGCTTGGCAGCATTTTGTGAGTATGATGCCGAAAAACCTTGGAATGAGAGAACTGCTCAGACTTTGCATCTTTAAGCAGCAAGGTATTTGTTTATTGCAACGTTGAGAGCAAGGGGGTTTGCACCACACAAAACTTAGCTCAAAAGTGCAAAAACAAGCCATTTTATACACTTTAGATACATGGTTACACCTTCTAACATACATATTAATAAGTAGACTGATCTCTGGGCAGAAACTTTCCAGAATTTTCCTTGGCACATGCATAGTTCTTTAGTAGGGTGGTCTCCTACTCGAGCCTTCATCCCCTGGTGGTCGCCATGTTTGTCTTCATGAAGGTGAACTTTTCAACCTTCTTTGTTAGGTGACCTAGATTCCTCAAGTTTGTAAAATCCTGGCTCTGGGTCCCCCCTATATCTACTTAAAACATCTAGTTTACCTGATTTATTACCTTGTGGTCCATTGCCTAGTATTGAGACTTTGGTCCAGTAAACAGAACAGAACAAGACATTAACCTGTATTCCTACAATGTTCTTCTAGCAAGGCAAGCAAAACAAGTATCTTTAAGCAATTACCTTCTCCCGGCTCAGCAGAGCAAGGTGTACCAACTTTAACTATTTTTCTGCCCTTCTACCATCAATTCCCCCCTTTTCTTCATGATTTATGAATTCTTTCGTGAAGTCCTAAAGTTGGGTGTTCCTGGTATAGATTCTGCATCACCCAGAGTAGTTGTAATCTTTTGACCATGACACTCATCCTGCACCATAACCATGCATTAATCAGGGATAGTAAAGTTACTGCTCCCAACAGAATTATGATGGGATGTATAAAACAATGAAACACTTGTGTTGCTGTGGGGGAAAATCCTACAAAAATATCCCACCAATGATGTTGGCTTACTTGTTCTACCTTGGTTAGTATAGTTTTTATACTTTCCGTATCATGCTTCACCTGCCAAAGCATAGGTTGAGTGGTTTTATTTACCTCTTGCACCATTTTTTCTATATCAGGATGTTTGAGCATTTTTTGGAAAAGGTTGATATCCATGCCTATTTGTAATTTGGGTACATCATGATACAAGTAATCATTTTCAATCAGCTACTTAGTAGTTATAGGTACTGTATAATCAAAATCACAACCTATTATTCAAGTGAAATTACAAACAAAGAAATTAGTACCACTTACTATTTCTTGACAGTCGTCAATGGCTATATTGATACAACTAGTTCTAATACATGCACATCCATTGCCTACATAATGTGATTGGGCTTTAGTATGTGGATACATTTCAAAAGTACATGCACTATCTTTAGTGTCTAAGAATAAATCTTCATTTCTACTATAGCATTTCAAGTTGTCTATAGTACCCCCTGAGGCTGGGTTGACAACGTTAGTCACCTGAATGGTTATATCATCTAATTCAGCTAGGATTGCCTGATACTTCAGGAATCTGGAAGGTGACAGCTAATGGCCACCCTTTTGTTCCAGTACTGCTGACACAGTATGGGATACTAGAACAGTCATTTTCTGGCTCATAGTAAGCTTTCTGGTTTCTTCTATGTTCATTATCACATCAACTACTGACCTCAAACAGGTAGGCCATCCCTTGCTTACTTCATCTAATTGTTTAGAGAAGTAGGCTACGGCCCTTTTGTGGGGTCCGAGTTTTTGAACCAGGACACCCAAGGCCATTCTCTGTTGTTCATGTGAGAATAGCCAGAATGGTTTTGTTACATCTGGCAGGCCTAATGCTGGGGCCTTCATCAATTCTTGTTTCAGTCTTTTAAAGGCTTTTTTTGCTTCTGGTGTCCTTTGGCTTCTTTTAGCAGTTCATACAGGGGCTTTGCAAGTATTCCATACTGGTATATCCATAAACGGCACCAACCTGTCATACCCAGAAAGGCCCACAGATCTCTCACTATTTCCAGTCTGGGCATCTGGTAGATGGCTTCTTTCCTCTCCGTTCCTAGAGATCGTTGTCCTCTGGAGATCTCGTATCCCAGGTATATCACTTTTTCTTGCACCAATTGGGCCTTCTGTTGAGAAACTCAATATCCGTTTAATCCCAAGAAATTCAACAATGCAATTGTCCATTCTATACATTTTTCCTCAGTTTCAGTTGCTATGAGTAAATCATCTACATATTGTAGAAGAACGCCCTGTCCCTGTGGCTGTTCCCATTGCTCCAATTCTTTAGATAATTGATTTCCAAATATTGTGGGACTGTTTTTTAAAACCTTGAGGTAAGACCGTCTCATTCACATTCTATTAATAATCCTAATTCTAAAAATTTTTCTATTATGGGTTCAATTCCCTTGTCCAATCTTTTAGTCTCAGTGGATATTGTTTCTTAGCCACTGGCTTGGCTCCTTGTTGTAGTTCTGTTTGAATAGGAATTGCCCATTTTGTCTTTCCTAGTGTTTTAGTAGTCCAAACTCCTGTGTATACGTAATCTAAAATCTGATTGACATTTAAATGATCCTGGCTTGGCTGCACATAGCTCATTGCTAAACTCAGAGCTGCTATTATTTGTTCTTTCTTTACCTTAAGTCCAATTTTACCTTGTTTAAATTCTATTACAACTCCCAGAATTTCTAGTAGGTCTCTGCCCAATAGGGGTTTGGGTGAATCTGGTAAATACAAAAACTGATGGACTCCCGTTTGTTTTCCAATTTTATATTTTAGGGGTTTCAAAAAGAAAGTTTTTTCTGATTGGCCTGTAGTTCCCATTACTTGAATAAATTCATCACTTTTTGGCACTAATTCCTGATTTAAAACTGAAAATGTAGCTCCAGTGTCAATTTAAAAAGTCTAATTCTTCTTTTTCTTCCCCTAGCTTAATTTTTACCAGTGGGTCCCGTCAGGGCAGGCCTGCCGGCCCCCCCTCACTCAGTACCCTGTAAGCAACAACAGGACCTCCTGTGCCTGTATCTCTACCTGTTAATTCAGGGCATTCTACAACATGCACACTGGTTCTGACCAAACCTTGTTTGTTGGGGAGGCAAACTTTACATCTGTTACACAAGGCTTGTACCAACAATTACAAAATAAACAGTTCTAGGTCTTATTCAATGTGGTGTGCTTATAGTTAACCCATATAGCAATTCTTGGCATGATAAGACCTTTAACTATGTGTACCTGGATGTTTCAAGGTAAGCAAGGTATATCAGGTATACAATAATTTTTCCAAATATAAACAAGACAACACAAAATGACAATAAATACACATACAAAACTATTAGCACAATAACAGCGCCCCAAACCCCAGTTTATAGGGTGGTTTGTCAATTGTTCAAAACTGCCCTTCATATAATAACTCAAACCTAAAAAAAAAAACTCTTAATGAGATGTTTCTATAACTTTACCTCTTTACTTTGTTGGCCACAGACTGTGAAATGCCAGAACCCGGTTTTTGTTATATCCACGAGACGCAAACCACATATAACAAAAGACAGTGTAATACTAAATAAATTCAGCACAATAACTACATATAAGACAAGACGATATGACACGTTCCAGGCCCAGAATCCTTATCTAAACTAGAAACCAGAAGGAAACTACAGGGGTAGTCTCCAAACAGAAAGAGACCGATTCCTCAGTTCTCCCAAACAGATATTCAGCCAAGTGTTTAGCTAAATATGACTACAGACCAAAGAAGCGTCCTTCTTATGGCGTGTTCTACATGATAACAGCAGCGTCCTGCCCATGTGATAGAACACCTTATTACAGACACCAATGCATGCAAGTTAAAAACCAGAATAAATACCTTTTGATTATGGGAACTTTATCCACCTCTGTGAGAAACCAATGAAGACAGGAGCCCCCCCTTTTATAGGTAAAAACTTACCTTGAGCGTGCCTGGGAAAGGGGTCCTGACCTTCGATGGATTTCACAGCCGAGGGATAATTGTCCCATCTGGGTCACGAGGTTGATGCCCAAAAAGGCAGATTAAAACTGTTTAGAGACAGTTTTATGCCTTAAACAGCAGGTATTTATTTATTGAGTGGTTGGGCAGCCTGCCAGCTATTGCTGGGAAAACAGGCTCCAAGCTGGTCAGGTCAGAATGAGTATTTTATACAGGTTTGGCAATGATTACAACATAATCACATACATATTCATATTATTGCATCATTAGATTACAATATTTATAGCAGGTGGAGTCAAGGCAGAGTTTGAGGTGTGGTCTCTATTTTGAGGAACAAATTAGGGTAGTTCCGGTCTTTACTTCATCATGGGGTCGCAAATCTACTCTTCTTCATTGGGTGACCTCGGGGACCTTTCGTACTTTCTATTGTTCCATGTTCTGATCGTCCAGGTTTGAAGAAAACCTTGGCTTCAGGCCTATTTCACCTATTCAAATGTCTACCTTAGCCTATTTGGCTATAATTTATTACCTCTGGGTTCCTTGCTCAATGTATCTTGTTGAACTGGTACGGGACATAATCTTACAGAAAGAGGGGGAGGGAGATAAGGAGTTCTTACAGTAAAAGTGTTTCGATTAACTCTTCTGAAGCCTTGTGTTCCTTCAACATGAATCAAGTTAAGAATCAAAATTTACTTTTTATTTTATATTTACAAAATTTGACTTTAGTAAAAATGTATACAATATTTTTCATAAAAGTGCTGGATTTACACTATGGATTTGGCTGAAATTTGGCAACAAGCTTAAATTCTACATTGGGCAATTCTTGAGGATGTCTCATTAGGTTTGGAGACATCCTCCATAAACTTCATGGTTACCAATCTGAACCTGGATAAAACAGCTATTCATGTTAGTTATATATATTATTAGTATGTGCATAATAGCTTGTATGATTAGTTTTGTAGGTGTTGGTCATCTTTCTGGTATGATGTTAAATATAGGTGGTGGAGACTGGACAATATAGAGTTTTGTCAGTATCTAAAAGAAGGGGACTGATGCCTTTGGATTTTTAGGATTTTTAGCTTTTTGTAGATTTTAAAGTAGTTGTGTAATAAATGAGGATTATACAGTTGTATAGTTTGTCACACTTTAGAATAGTAGTTTATACTCACTAAACCCTATTTCCCCATTTCATATAGAATTTTCTACATTCTTTAGGATTTTTTAGGCTCCTTTTCAAGATAGAATTATAGTAAAGATATACTGTTTAAGAACATTTGCACCCCAGGCCTGAACATCAAGATACCATCATAGTCAAAGCAATCTCCAAGCCTGGAACCTTGGAGAAGCTTGTCTCAGACAGAAATGTTTGCTAAGGAGGGTGGGATATGAGAAAAATCCAAGCTCCTACTTCTGAGTAATTATAACTACTAAATTAAGATGCACCAGTTGAAAAGGTGTAGAAAAGAAAATAACAGCTCTTTACTAAAGAATATATATATATATATACTGGTAACACAATGAAAACAAGCAATAATCCCATAACTAAAATTCCACTAAAAACAATTAAGTACTTTTTTGCCTTTCAGCACAGTTATAACCACAACCAGCAGGAACACCTTGGGAGGCAGGGTCTGCAGTGCCTCACTCATGGTCACCAGGTAGCGTTGTTGGGCCTCTGGAGGAGCGTAGGCTGCACTTGCTCTCTGATGGTAGGCAGGGGGCACTGTTTGGCTCTGGTAACTGCCACGTCTTCAGGGCCCAGCATGCAGAAGGCAGCCAAACGTGGACCCCCACCAAAGGGGGAAGGGAGAAGGGGAAAGGGTGATTCCTCCTGTGAACTCCTGCTGTCAAAGACTGGCTCTGGCTGGAGCTCCCCTTCCTCATCAATGGGTGTAAACTACCACCAGCACGGAGAAGGAGGAGGAGGAGGGGGAAGAGCAACCTTTCCCCTCAAAAATTCCTCTTCAAATGGTATCAGCTTCTCCAGTGAAATCTGAGGTAAGTCTGGGCAGTGGGCAGAGCAGGGCATGAGGGAATAGAGGCGAACCTGGGCCAGAAGCTACTAGGTGACTCAGATGAAAAACAACACCAGAGCTCTTCTTTCACACACACACACTCCCTGAGTCAAGGCAAAAAAAAAAAGTTGTCCCCAGAAAAAAAACTTACCTCCCCCTACAGTCTTCCCAAACCATTAGTTTGGAATGTGGGGCTATTAGCTAATCCTTTTGTGTGTGGCTCCCTTCCCCCTTACAATGTTCAACACCTTTCTTTCACAGCGGTAAAGGGAAAAAATTCAAAGCAGGATTTTTTTTCTTTAAAAAAAAAAAAAACTATGACAAAGCTCCAAAGACAGTATGTGCTGTGAAGAAGAGGAAGATGAGGAAGAAAGGGAACTCAGGACCTCGGATTCAACTTCCAGGGAGGCATGCCCGGGAGGCATGCCCAGGGGGCATATCTGGGGGTGAGTAGTTCTTGGATCAGACCATAAATTGTGGAACCCCTGGACAGGGGACGTGCATCTTGTTTGTACTCTGTCCAAGTTTAAATGAGACACACGTGTTTTGCTGAGGATGAGTTATGAGAAAAGACCCAAACTCCTCCCTCTAAGCAATTATAAATAGGAAAATAAGAGGCTCCGATTAAAGGAAAAAAATTATGGAAAAGGAAAAATAACAGCCCTTTATTAAAAGTGTTGCCTAAATGGCTGTGGGGCAAAAAGACTCCAAGCCAAATTAGGTAGAAGATAAGATAAGGATACAAAAGCTTTAATGAGCCCCCAAGCTTTCAGGAATATCCCCAACTCGTGTTCTCGAATACAGGTGTTTACAGTTTTTATAATGATTTTCACCCAATCCCCATCTGACCACCACCCAGGTTCTGCCCCTCAACACGCCTCTCAGGAATTGAGTCTGGGGGTGTTTTGGGACCCCCTCTTCTTCATCTTCATCTTCCTCAGAGTACGTAATGTTCTTGGAGGTTTTCCAGGGCTCTAGGCCTGAAGGTTGTTGCGTCTATGGCTATATCTTCTTGGGCAGATTTTAGAATGTTCTCTACAATTCTACCTTGAAAATGAGACTAAACAGGTTAAAGGAATTTATGGGAATTGATATGGGAATGGGTAACAGGGTTTGCTATTTGTGGTTGGTGTGTTAAAGGGTAAAGAGATAATGTACTGCTACTTTAAAATCTACATTTACTACATAACTACTTCTAAAATCCACAAAAATTAAAAAATCAAAACTCCAAGGTATCAAAAGGTATGTGTGTATTGGCAGAAACAATGAAAGAAAACAAGTAAAACAACCAAACAATACTCCTATACCCACAAATAATCCCCTTCAAAACAAACCAATAAGCAAGCAAAGGAAAAAAGTAAACAGTTCAGTTCGCACCCTTTGGTGCAATTCTAACAACAGTCACCAGGTGGCACTGTTGGATCACTAGAAATGCAGAACCTGCAGTTATTTATGCTGTCAGCAGGGGGCACTATGAAATCACTGGTCGTTGCCACGTGGGTGTAACACCCTCCAGGGTGTGTTGGAGAAACCAAAAAAAAAATGGGTTTCCCTCCCCTTCCCCACACACTGGGAAAGGGGAGAGAGAGAGGCGGGAGAGAAACAACAAAAACGTCCTCCCCAATGGGAAAAAAACTCACTCTGTTTGGCTGCTGGAATCGTGCGGTATAGTTTTCCTTCTCCCTTTGATGTGCACAAGGACCACTGCTAAGAAAGAAACAAATGAGAACGAGGAAGGGGAAAAAAAATCTTCCCAAAATAGTTCCTCTCCAATGAAAATCCAAGCAGGATCCACAGCTGGCAACCAGGTTGAGAACAAAAAACTACTCCAAGCTCTCCTCTGACCTTGTTCCAGCCTCAGCAGCAAGCCCAAACTCCTTCCCCTGTTTCTCAGGAGATGACATTCTGAGTCATTAACCAGAAAGCCACTTCTTTTGTGTTCCTTAACTGCTAATTTAACATCTCTGCACGCAGTGGGCAGGGGGAAGAGAAAAATTCCTGCCTAGTTTCCAAGAACCAGCAAAACCATGACATATTCCCATGGCCAGAGGGTTTTCATTAAAGACCTACTCTGTATCTTATCTTTACTAAATTTACCTGGAGTTTTTTCTGCTTCTCGATTCATAAGGAAACAAAACGGTTAACCACATTATTTGTTAATCTGTGATTGCAAATGAGACCAGACTGTATCAGGGATTGTTGATATTTTTTGGTCTGTTTGGCCCAACTACCTGCAAAAGTTTTGTTCTTTACCTGCCAAGTTCACTGATAAACCAGAGCCTTGTCCTTGGAGAGAGAGTTTCTTGTATAAACTGTTTTAATTGGTGTTCTGTGATTGGTTTGTTGTCTGTAGAGGACATTTGAAGGAGAAACTGAAGAGGAGAAGATGAAGTAAAGCCCCCAGACCCAAATAGATAAGACCCTTTGAGTGAAACAGCACACGCATTAGGGGAATTCCAAAGTATTCACGCATGCACTGAAAGGGTACACCTATATAACCAAGGGGGTGGACTGAAAACCTCTATCTGGACAGTACTGGCCACATCTGCCTGGACAGATGCAATCAGTTAATGGTATAAAAGCAGTCAGCTGGGTTTTTTCTAGGTTATTTTTGCTTCACATGAAGGATCACTTGTCTATAGTGGGGACACCTGCACGTGTGAGCCATCACCCCTCTGAAGGATGCAACTGCTGTAGAGGTTTCTATGATATCTGGAGTGGGTAAGATAACTTTCCTAGTGACACCTACGTGAGTGGGGTGTCGCATTCTTTTATTATTCTCTTTCTCTCGGGTTCCCGTTTACTTGACCACTTATGTAATAAATATTGGGTTTATGGTTGAGCTTTCAGCAGTGTCTTGGTTTTCAATCTCGGCATCCTTTCGAACTCACTCCATTACACCAGACTTATAGTGTAACCCACACTATTTGTACATCTGGGATCTTACTTACAGTGTCAAATTGGTTATAATCAGAAATTAAGCCTAGAGATAAGGGTCATCCGGACTCTGCCTGATAACTTCTCAACAAGCCATCATGCCCACAGTAATCCCTTTACCACATATCTCATGCCAAATCTCATAGAAATCCCTTCACCAGATATCTCATGACATATCTTATGGCTGTGTGCCTCATTCCTACATTATCCACCCTGTTACTACAGTCACACCTTCAATTTGGTGTCTCTATCACACCTGCACATATTTAATTTTTGGGGTGTCTCTATAAGGTGATTGCTTGTACCTCTCCCCCACACCTTTCATTACCATTCGCCCAGACCTTATGTGTATCTCATGGATCATTATCCAGAGTTTTACATACATGACTATTATCAAAGCAAAACATATTAGAGTCAATATTAACAGAACAATAACAGGGTGAAGCAGTCTATTGAAAATTCCTGTAGCAGTGGGTGACCTTTTGAAAAGGGTGTCCCACTATTGATGCTCTCTGTCTTTCTTCATGCATTCCAAGACACAGTGTATTTCTTCTGCATTATGATGGATGGTGATCAGAGTGTTTTGTCCATTCTCTTGGGTCCTTTGTAACAGTTGTTTTAAATCATTGTGTCATAACAATTTTTTCACTAAGGTCATATTCATTCCAATAGGTACAGGCAACACATCTTGAACTAATGTATTATTTTATTGCAACAACTGATAAGACATTACAAGAGCTGAATAATTAAAGTCACATCCCATAATTTTAATAAAATTGCAAATGCAAATATTTGAAAGATTACTTGTAGCTACATCAAAGATATCTACAAAAATGATCACAAAAGGTTCTCAAACACATCCTCTTCCAATATATACAAGTATAGTCTCGGAAGTATCACTAGGATGTATCTAAACATGACAGACATTCTGTTCTGTGTCAAGATACATGTCTTGATTGTGCTACTTTCACAAATAAATCCTTGTTGTTTCCTCACAATGCATGCATTAACATTGTGAGAAATGTCTCGTTATTTAATTTAGAAAAATGCAATTTCCTGTGAAACAAGGGAACTTTAATGACAAAAAGTTTTATTTGCAGCGTGCGTTGGGTACCCCCTCCACCTAAGTCTGAGGAGGAAGAACCCTTTGCGTTTAAATTTCATGCATTTTATAGTTTTACAAAATCCCACCCTTTCATGTCAGGTAATAGATATTAATTTTTGCCTTAAAAGGTTGTTTTCTCCAAAAGAAGGGGACGTTCCCCTCCTCCCAATTGGTTGTGAGGTATCCCCTGTCAAGATGATGGATCCTCCTTTGTTCTCAGCAGGTGGGGAGAGGCCCCTGTGCTCAAAATGGCCACAGAGGTTTTCATTTACAGAGGCTCTTTCTCTGGCCTTACATTTGCCTAGAATTCCCTATCCTGGTCGCAAGGAGCCCTGGCACCAGGCCCAAGCAGGACTCAGTATCTTACAACTTTGCGATACGCCTATAAGTTTTCTAAAACATAATTTTTTTGTAATAAAACCCATATTTTTATTTCTCATAACACCCTCTGATGGGAGATAGTCCTTCATGAACTTCTCCAATGTGAGACTCTCTCATGGGATGCAGCCCTTCAGGAACAGACTGCTCCAGTATGGGTCCCCCACAGGGTCATAAGTCCTGCCAGCAAACCTGCTCTAGCATGGGCTCCTCTCTCCACGGGTCCATAGATCCTGTTCCAGTGTGGGGTTCCCATGGGGTCACAGCCTCCTTTGGGCATCCCTCTGCTCTGGCATGGAGTCCTCCATGGGCTGCAGGTGAACATCTGCTCCACCGTTAACCTCCCTGGGCTGCAGGGGTATATCCTGCCTCACAATGGTCTTCATCACAGGCTGCAGGGGAATCTGTGCTCCAGGACCTGGAACACCTTTTCCCCCTCATTCTTCACAGACCTTGGTGTCTGCAGAATTGTTTCTCTCACACATTCTTACTCCTCTCTTTTGTGGCCTCAATTGATCCTGTACAATAACTTTTTTCCCCTTCTTAAATATGGTATCACAGAGGCATTACTGATGTGAGAAATAGAAACATTGCTCACAGCATTCTGGTATGTCCAAACAAGGAACAATATAATCTTAGAGAAGTCCTAGAGAATTAGATAAGGGATGTACTCAAGCAAACAAGATGTAAGCTGAGATCTGTGTACCCAGATAAGATAAAAAACAAATGTTACAATCTTTGTGGTGAAACACAATGATACTGTGCCTGCTAAAAAACCAAGGTCAAGAAGAAGATGCAGAAGGACCAAAGAAGGACTTCTATTCTATGTAACCTCTCTCCCCCCCCCACCATCTCCATGCTGCTGGCTGTGTGGAATGCCATTCCTGTCCTGCCCCCAGAGCCGGGCCAAGACCCTATCCTAACCCCATTGGCTGTCTCCCCTGCCTCTCCCCGGTTCCTGGGTTCTTATTGGGTATTACCCTCCCAGTCCCTCTCATTGGCTGGTCGAGTAACCAAGCCTCTCCCTTCCTTCCAGCATCCTTATAAACCATGGGAAACTTGAATAAACCCTCTTTGCCTCCTGCCTGTCTGTGTGACGCATGGTTCTTTGCTGTGTCCTGCACCTGGGCTCACAGCACAGCAACTCTATCCCAGTGAGGTGGAAAGCAGAGAGCATTTTCCCCGCAATCCTGTCAAATGGTGCCCAACGTGATCTCGGGTTCCACTAGCATTTCTACCATGTAGAAATTCCTTCGGATGTCTCCGGGCTCAAGTGACGAAGTGGAATTTTGGCTTCCCGCTCGGACAGAATCTACAACTCAGCTTTGGATTTTGACCTACCCTTATTTTGAGGTAGGCCCGCAGTTGTATAGTTCCCTCAGCCCTGTTACCTCGTTTTCAAATCATGGGTTTACTATCCTCCAAAAAAGAGTAGGATAGCTACAAGCGTTTGAAAAACTTTATCTACCTTCATGGACACCCACTAGATAAACAATCTTTAAAAGTTATGATTAAGTGGATTTCAAAGAATGATCACACTGTTCCCTATATACTCAACTATGAACAATGGGGCAAACTGGGACTTAAATTGTGGAAAGCTACACAGACAAATTACACTCTCGCATCCCAAACTTCTATTGCCTGGAGTTTGATTTTAACTTTTTTAGAAAAAATGAAAATATAAACTCTGGGGTGGGAGAAGGGGAGGTAGAACAGGGTTGCGGTCGATGCGCGCGTATGGCGTCGGGAACAGATGTAGGGGGGGTGTGATGGTTTAGACTTGGCTCCCTGCCAAATGCCTGAAAGTCACAACAGCAGCCCTCTTCCTCCCTCTCTTCTCCTCTTAGGGCAAAGAAAAAACTTTAAAAAAAAATTAAAGAACCCAAAGTCAAGCTGTTTATATAAAAATATATATATTTACGTAAATTAAAGTTATATACAGTTAAGATGCTATATACACAGTAAAAGGGGATCCACTCCCCGAAGGGATAGGGAAAGGGGAAAAAAGGGACACCGAACAGGTATACTTGATCAAATTCAAGAACTATACTAGTAATTAACAAAACAGATCTCACCACTTCCCTTAGAAAAGCAGGATTGGCAGACACAGCCAGCACTCTCCGAACCCCCCACGTGGCAGGCCAGCGGTCGCTGCAGGCCTCAGCTTTAGATAAGCGAGACCAACACAAGGACCTACAGTTCCCGACCCTTGTTGGAAGAGAAGAGAAGAGAGAGAGGTCTCTAATCTCCAACTTATTTATACTCTGGTTTACGTAAAAATCGTATGGAATACTGGGTACTTGGCCACTTCCTGAGTTACAAACTGGTTACCAGGAAGGCCTAGATCAAAACCATCACAGGGGGAAAAACCTAGCCCTTGCGCCACCATCTCAGCCAGAGCACGCCGTGGCTAGCTACTTCCCCCAGCCCCAAAATGACCCCGGCTGCATGGCCAACTCACCCCCTCGCCCCTCCCCACACACAGGCAGCGACCAGCACGAACCCACCCCACAGGGTTGTGTAGCTCCCCCTGAGCCCACAGGGGGAACCATAGCTTTTTTGGTTGCATCTCAGACTGCTGGCAATTACTCTGCCATGCAACCGGGTGGTGCAGTCCCGTCCTCAATACCATCGAGTTCTTCCGGTCCTTGGGAAGACAGGCCACCCCCACAAGCCCTGCCCACATCCGGTCTTCCGGAAGTGAGGACCTCTCAAAATGGCTGCACCCATTTACCCATTATACCCGGGCCATGTGCTCTAACCAGTCAAGGCGTCTACCCCTTACATCAGGAAGTAGCTGCAAATGATTTTTATTTCAATGAAGCACACCCTGTTTTCCTCCATGGTAACCATCTGCCCCAATGGAACCCTTTGCCACTTCCAATTCTTAAAGATACCAAAAAGGCAATAATCGATTATGGCCTCAGCTCACCCTATGCTCTAGAAATTCTGAGGTCATTATTTGGAGCTTACAACCTGACTCCAAATGATATAAGAATGTTATCAGATGCATTTTTAACTGAAATGCAAAACACTCTTTTCCTGCAAGAGTAGAAAGCGTTAATCCGCAAGCATGCAGAACAGATATTCCCTACCACAGGTAGCCCAGTTGATGACACAATTAACATGATGTTTGGCACTGGGCCATTTTCGTCTAATCAAGCCCAAGCCACAATCCCTTTAAATGAATTGCAGAGATCTAAGTTCTTAGCTTTTGATGTTATTCGAAATATTACTGAAACCTCTGAAGTAAGTCTGTCCTGTACACAGATTGTCCAAAAACCGACGGAGCCTTTTATGGACTTTGCTGAGAGATTAAAGGATGTTCTTGCAAAACAATTCAAATATCCAGAGGCTCAGGATTCTATGTTCCAGAGATTGGCCATAGAACAAGCAAACAAAGACTGTCAACACATCTTAAGGACACTGAAAGATCCTAACCCTATGGATATGGTTAAAGTTTGCCGAGACCTAGCACCACCGATAAATCCCCACAAGCAGAAGTAATGGTTGCACAACACCACCGAACAGTTCCCACTTGTAACTACTGCAAACAACAGGGTCACTTTAAAAGGGACTGCCCTCATCTGAAAAGAGCCCCTACAGTACCACCCTGCTTGTGTCTCCGATGCAAAAAGGGGTTACACTGGGCAAGTGACTGTAGATCACTTTTTGACAGAGAGGGGAAGCCACTCTCACCAAGAGTTGCACAAAAGCCGACCCTGGTTCCGGGAAATGAGGAACTGAGCTCTTAGGGGAGCGCTATGATATAAATTGCCCCTCAATCCAACCAAAACCACCGACTCCCCCCACTCCTGCACACTCACCCATGGCAAGTGTCTATAGGGTGGAATTAAGTACCTCCCCACCCAATCACCATACACAATGATAATTACCAAAAGATTCTTGTGAAACTAACTGGTAATTCACCAGTGCCTCTTGGACAACACATCCTACCTGGAACTACTACCTCAACTGAAACAGGTGTAACAGTATTACCTCAATCAGTACCTATGGACAATTCAAAGGTAATAGAAGTGACTGTGAAAGCTCTGTTTCCACCTGTGGAACTTGACACAGACACACCTATTGCCAGTCTAACCCCCATCGATACAGGGGAAAACACCTTAGACTCTATGCCTATGGTTCAGTGGCCACAATCTATTTTGCTTGATTGGCCAATGCTAACCTGTTCTGTGTTTTTTCCCAACTCTAACCAGTGTGTTCAAGTTAAAGGTCTCATAGACACAGGAGCAGATGTCACTATCTTTGCAGAAACAGACTGGTTGAAGGAGTGGAGCACCACAAAGCCCTATATCGACATCAAAGGGGTAGGAGGAGCTCAAACACCACTTCAAAGTGCTTTCACCTTACTAATCGAAGGACCAGAAGATAAAACTGCTTCAGCAAGGCCCTATGTCCTTAATATTCCAATGACCCTTTGGAGGAGGTGTAGCAGTTATTAATATAATAAGCAATGAGTCCCATAGGGACCATGGCGACACCAATGTGGTGTGTAACAAAAAGTAATGTTTATTCAAGGAGCCACAACTTATATAGCCGTTTCAAATGCAGACACGTCACAACAGGTGACCTTATCAGCCAATCCCATACAAGCATTTCACTGAGCATCTGTGACAGAATACTTACAAACTACAACTCCCAGGATGCTTTGCAGCACCAGGTGTAACTAGACCCCACAAGGAGGGGTATCATAGGACAATGGAACATCCATCTCACCACCTCAAATTTAGCCTTGAGGCCACTGGAGAGCCGCAGTCTCCTGCCCTTACATGGTTCTCAGACGAGCCCATCTGGGTATACCAGTGGCCTCTAAAAGGGGAAAATCTGTGGCAAATCAAACTGTTAGTAAATGAACAACTTGAAAAAGGACATATTCTGCCAACAGATAGTCCCTGGAACTTCCCCATTGTTACCATACAGAAGTCCAATGGAAAATGGAGACTGTTACAGGACTTAAGAAGACTTAATGAAATAATAGAGCCCATGGGAGCTCTCCAACCAGGGTTTCCCTCACCAACTATGCTGCCTTCTAACTGGTCTATTGTTATTATTGATATCAAGGACTGTTTTTTTAACATCAAGTTAATCCCTAAAGACTCTCACAGGTTTGCATTTACAGTGCCTTCAACTAATGCAGAAGAACCTTCTCATCGCTACTGCTGGGCGGTCTTACCACAGGGTATGAAAAATAGCCCCTCTCTTTCAGAGAGTCGTCGCAGACGTCTTATCACCAATCCGGTTGCAATTTCCAGAGGCCATCCTGTATCACTACATGGATGACATCCTACTAGCAGCAGAATCCAAAACACAGCTTGAACAAGTGCATCAGTCTGTAAATCTGCACTGTTGACACATGGCCTGGAAGTAGCACCAGGAAAAGAACAAGTGACAGTTCCCTGGAAATACCTTGGATTTCAAATTAATAACACTTTCATTCAACCCCAAAGTGTCTCCCTATCTACTAATGTTTGCACTTTAAATGACTTGCAATCTCTTTTAGGATTAATTAACTGGATTAGACCTATTCTAGGGATAACAACAGATGCCCTGCAACCACTATTCCAACTCCTGAAAGGTGAAACAGATCTGACCCCCTTGGCATTTGACACCAGAAGCCCTAGCAGTACTAAAAGACATTAATCAGAGACTGAGTTCCTGTCAAAGCAAAAGAAAAGTCTGTGGGCTACCTGTTATTGTAGTTATATTTACGGGCATCAAACAACCTTATGCTGTGATAGGACAACTTGATTCAAAAAGCAAAAATTTTCTTTTATGGGAATGGGTTTTCTTAAGTTTCCAG
Organism: Myiozetetes cayanensis; assembly: GCF_022539395.1. Classification (NCBI taxonomy): domain Eukaryota; kingdom Metazoa; phylum Chordata; class Aves; order Passeriformes; family Tyrannidae; genus Myiozetetes; species Myiozetetes cayanensis. The sequence goes on from NW_026087399.1 coordinate 56,486, forward strand.
TTCACCAAATCAATCACCATATGCCCTGAGATGCTTTCCAAAGTCTGTCACAAAAGCAGATTGGGGCTTTGGGAGCTCTTAGGGAAAGATCCAGATGTCATTTATTTTCCTATGTCTGCTGTTCAAATAACTCAATTGCAAACTAATAGCTTTGATTTTCAGCCAATTACAGAGGTCAATTTTCAGTTCACCTTCCGTCTCTTCCTTTTTTACAGGTACTAGCTCTAACATAACCAGTACTAACACATAATTACTCACCAGTTCCACTAACGAGCGCTAGGACTGTTTTCACAGATGGTTCAGGGAGAACGTCCAATGCAGTAGTCACCTGGTTTGCAGCAGGAGAGTGGGAATTTGACAAACATAAGGTAGAAGGTTCTTCTCAGATAGCAGAACTCTCAGCAGTCATAAGAGCTTTTCAACTATTTCCAGAGCCCTTAAACATTGTTTCTGATTCGGCCTATGTTGTCAGAGTAGTTCAGCGAATTGAAAATTCATACATAAAAGATATCTCTCAATTACAATTGGTTCATATGTTCAAATCCTTACTTCATGAAATTAGGCATCGTAAACATAAATTTCATATTATTCACATTCGTTCTCATACCTCTCTCCCAGGGCCCATTGCAGCAGGAAATCGGATTGCAGACCAAATTGCTAATGCAGAACACCTTACTCAAACTGCAGTCATACCAAACAATTTCGAGAAAGTAAAACTGTCTCACAGTTACTTTCACCAAAATGCAAAATCCCTTAAAAAATCATTCCATCTTACCCTGCCACAAGCTCAAACAATTGTCTCTGCATGTCCTGACTGCCAGAGACTCACTCCCATACCATCTGAGGGAATAAACCCTCGAGGAATAAACCCCCCAGAAATCTGGCAATCAGAAGTAACACACCATCCACCCTTTGGGAAATTAAAATATATCCATGTGTCTATTGCCACATGCTCAGGTGCCATTGTTACAATGGCCCATGCAGGAGAAAAAGCTCGAGATGTTAAAAAGCATCTTATGGTTGCCATATCAGTTCTTGGTATCCCCAAAACCATAAAAACTGATAACGGACCAGTTTACACTTCAAAATCTCTTAAAAAGTTTTTTAATAAGTGGGGTATCTCCCATGTCACTGGGATCCCTCACTCCCCTACAGGCCAAGCAATATTAGAGTGAGCTCATCAAACCCTCGAAAATATGCTAACCAAACAACAAAACAACACAATTGGATGTACACCCCAAGAAAAATTAAATAAAGCGTTATATGTGCTCAATTTTTTAAACAGATTAGATCAGGACATGTGTCCCATAGAAAAGCATTTTAAGGCGCACTGAAAACAAGTCACTACCAATGCTAAAGTTATATATAAGATGTTATAATAGGTGAATGGGTTGGCCCTGTGCCACTTATTACCTGGGGAAGGGGACATCTGTGTCTCTACAGGTTCCAGTCCTAAGTGGATTCCATCACTCCTGATGAAGTTCCACAACAGTGATTAACTATCGCCATGGTCTTCCTCCTCATCAACCTCACCTTAAGCCCTCAAACTGTCAGCTCGTACCCACCGTGTCCTATGCCTCCACTACCGGACTGGATTACAACTGATCACATCAACATGTGGTTCACTCTAGCTAAGTCTCTGAATACTGATTCTGTGTGCCTCTCAGTTTCAGACCCCTCCAACCCTTTAAAAACTTGTTTACTTGCGATACCCTGCTCCCCTAAAAAATGGTCTAAATTTCAAGATCAATTCGCTATTTGGTGTAATGGTGTAGACAGAAACAAAAACCAAGGTGTGCCCTGTTTCCCCAAACCCCAAACCCCAGAAACCTCTCTACAAACCCCCAACAATTACCCTGAAGAATTAGAAATTTTATGTACTCTCCCCTCAGCACACTGTTTCTATTTTAATACAAAAGGAGACGGAAAAAGCAAGGAGAAGTTTAATGTACCATCTGGTGGACCTTATTCCAATTTTGAATTCTGGTGCAAAGAAAAAATTCCTTTTAAAATTGAATCTCCCTCCCTGTCTGTTGCTCTCCCTAAAGGAATGTTCCTTATCTGTGGATTCCGGGTATGGAAATCAATCCCAAAAGAGGCAGTTGGAGGGCCTTGCACCTTTGGGCAACTAACATTTTATAACCCAGTTAAAACATTGCCCTCCCTAGTTGATGCTTCCCCCAAAGGATCACAAAACGTGAAATATCAATCAAAAAGAATACAGTCCCCCAAGCAGCTCCTGACACTTTGCCTCACCACCATCCTCTGTTCAAATCCCAAAATTTACAGCAATTCAAAGAGGACTGTGATTCTAACCTCAATTTTTGGTCCCATAGTCGAGACATGTGGGGCAGTATACTCATTCCAGCAAGTGGGACCTCACATGCCCTAAATTTGCTAGCCAACATGGGATGTTGGTTAGCCAAAGAGGTAAATGCTACAAGCGCAGCACTGGAAGACCTATTATTAGATTCACAACAGATTGAAAAAACTACTTTACAAAATAGAGCTGCTATAGATTTTCTGTTGTTAGTTAACGGACATGGGTGTAATGAGTTTGAAGGCCTGTGTTGTTTAAATTTCTCAGACCACTCTCAGTCCATCCATGCCCAAATAAACAAACTCCTCTCACTTATTGAACAGATCCAAAAATCAGACAATGTTAGTTGAGATGACATGTTTCGTTGGTTATCCTTAGAAGGATTTTCATCACCCATAAAAAAATTGTTATTATTTCTGCTTTTAGGGTTACTTGTGTTATTAATCCTTCTGTGTGTTCTCCCCTGCATAGTCAAATGTCTTCAAGGTTTGGTGATGCATAATGTTTCTCAAGTCTATGTTTCTCTATTAAATAAAAACAGAGGAATTGTGGGAGACAACGTGAGATACATGCAATGGAAATATCAATCATAGAGGAGAAACAGATGCAACCCAAGAGAACTCCTGGAGTCAGCACAGAGAAACTTCATATTGCAAAATCATTATTCCGTGCTACCCTATTCTATGTAACCTCTCTCCCCCCCACCATCTCCATGCTACCGGTTGTGTGGAATGCCGTTCCTGTCCTGGCCCCAGAGCCGGGCCAAGCCCCTATCCTAACCCCATTGGCTGTCTCCCCTGCCTCTCCCCGGTTCCTGGGTTCTTACTGGGTATTTACCCTCTCGGTCCCTCTCATTGGCTGGTTGAGTAGCCAAGCCTCTCCCTTCCTTCCAGCATCCTTATAAGCCGTGGGAAACTTGAATAAACCCTCTTTGCCTCCTGCCTGTCTGCATGACGCGTGGTTCTTTGCTGCGTCCTACACCTGGGTTCACAGCACAGCAACTCCATCCCAGTGAGGTGGAAATCAGAGAGCATTTTCCCCTCAGTCCTGTCAAATATGTATTAGGAAAGTGAGAATATCTAATGAATAAACAGTATGCGTAATGAAAAGCCCTGTCTATATGTCATTTAGAACGTGTGATTAGAGAAGCTATCCTCTGAATGTCCAGCACACTGAATAAAGAATGACCTTTTTAACAACTACAAATTGGTGTTAAGGAGTTTGTTTCTGCTTCTTTTCAGTATGTCTCAGTTTAAATGATGTCGCGGTTTGGGTGGGAACGACATACAGCTTCAGGAAACCAGGAACCTTTATTACAGCCAGTGCAGCTACCTTTATACAGTTTTCGGTGACACATGTACACACACAATTGGTTTTTCAGTAACATAAATAACTCACAATTGGACATACATTCGCGCATGTCTAATAACGTGTCAGCATTCCTGACAGGAAATCCATTCTGTGTCAGTCTTTTCAGTCCGTGGTTGACACCCTACCAGGCGTAGATGTTCCATCTTCGATTTCTCAGCTACATAGAGACCCCAGAACCAGCTGGGTTCTCCCATAATTCCCCCCCCCTTTTGTATTAAAGAAAATACCAGCATCATCTAATGCGGGACCCCTTGCACTAGAGACAAGGCAATATCAGTAACACAATGCGATTACACAAGTAGGCAAAGTAGCAACCCCAACAGTCCTTCTTTCATCAGTTCACAGTAATGGTATTCCTTCTTCTGCTGATAGTTGAATATGTCCATGAATGAGTTCTTTATGTAACTCGTGCACATGCATTACCCAGTGCAGGTCGGGTGCAACGAACAGGTATCCATTGAGGTCCTTCATCTGTGGAAACACAAGCATACCCTCTTCCCTATGTTAACAAATCACAAGGATTTTACCACTGCCCTGTTTGCAAATCTCTCACTCTGACTTTTACCCCAGGGGAAACAGGCGTATATCTATGTAAGGACCCAAAATGCCAGACCATGGGTGGGTCCTGCTGGTCTTCTGCAATATTAACAAAATTGAGCACATAGGTAACCTTAACCAGACGAACTTCAGGAGTCTCACCTGTCATTCCCGCCTTTTTTTTGTAATTGATGCTTAAGGGTACCATGTGCTCCCTCTACTATAGCCTGACCTTGAGGGGAGTGAGGAATACCAGTGACATGGGAAACACAATAAAAGAGTATTCAAGACCTCTTGGAGCACTGCTTTGTGCCATCATTGAACTAAGTTGGTTACATATGCAGAATCTGTAACAACATTAACCACACAAGGAAAATGTTGAAACGCTACAGTAACTGGGCGAAGTTCAACTACCTGAGGTGAACCATCCTGGGATTCAATGATGTGTCACCATTGGTGACCATCATAACAGGTCACAGGTACTTTTTTTGTTTTTCCAGATCCATCTGTAAATACAGTGGGTCCAGAGACAGGTGTGCTGCTAGAAAGGAGTTTCTGTCCCATAGAAACCTGATCGTGAAGTTTGCACAAAGGGTGAGATGGCAGATGGTAGCTGATAGTGCCTGTATAATTAGTTAATGCCGCTTGCAAAGAGGAACTGTTATTCAAACACCATTTGAAATAATCGAATTGCACAGGTACCACTATGACTTCAGGATCACATGCCCTAAGTTCTGTGCAGCGGGAACGTGCCTTAATAATTAACTGTGCTAAGAACTCAATCAAACCAGGAGCAGTCTTGATAGCAGTATCCTTCAGGATGTTTGTCTCGAACAGGGCTCAAGGCTTGTGCTACAAACCATTGACAGATGGTAGGTGAATTTTTCATTCCCTGTGGGAGAACATTCCAGTGAAAATGTTTAGAAGGTTCAACATGGTTCACAGAAGGAACAGTAAAAGCAAACTTCTCCTTGTCATCAACATGTAAAGGAATGGTGAAAAAACAATCTTTTAGGTCTATGATGATAATAGGCCAATTCATGGGAATTATTGTAGGCGAGGGCAACCCTGGCTGCAATGCACCCATTGTTGCCATCTCCTCATTGATTCTGCATAGATATTGTAACAGTCTCTGTTTCCCTGATTCTTTCTTGATGACAAATACAGGAGTATTCCAAGGACTATGAGAAGGTTCAATATGACCCACATCTAGCTGTTCCTGAACTAGAGTCTGCAGGGTAGCAAGTTTTCAACATTGAGGGGCCACTGATCGACCCATACAAGTTTATCTGATAACCACTCCAAAGCCACTGTGGGTCGTTTTACGCCCTGCAACACAGTGGCCCCCATTAAAAATCTGTTTTTATGCGGACTCCCCATTGAGCAAGGCAATCTTGTCCCCACAAGTTCAACGGCGCAACAGTCATATAGGTGGTTTTTTTGGTCCTCTGGGTTGGAAATGAGCACTGGCCTGACTTCAATGAGCCCAGTGGAAACACCTCCCAAACCTACAACGGTTTGAGAAGCGGAGACCACAGGCCATGAAGCAGACCAGTCCTTTTGTGCTATTACTGTGACATCAGCACCTGTATCCAGCAGTCCAGACACCTTCACAGAAGTGGGAGATGTTTGCGCAATACTCAGTATGCAGGTCATATGAGGTTGGTTGTCATTTAATGTCTGAGTCCAATAAACATGAGGTGCTCCGGTAGATCCGTATCCTCCTGTGCCTCAGATGACATTCTCAGTCCTGGAAATGCAACTCAAAAAAGGTACAAGTTGAGCAATGCACGTCCCTTTTTCAATATAAAGAGGAGGGGTAGGTGTAGACACCATGACACATATTTACCCAGTATAATTGGCATCGATAACTCCTACATGAACCATGATCCTCAGAAAGGTAGCGTTTGACCTACCAATTATTAAGGCACTCAAACCTCTACCAATGGGTCCCCAAGCATTCAAAGGAATTTTATGGACCCTCAAAGTGGAAATAGTATACTAGAGGATGCCATTGTGCTTGATGTTGTAGGCTAGAAAATTGTCCTGTGCCAGTGAGGACATCACTTCCATTTAAAAATCTGGGGTCATCTTGGGACCATTGTAAATTTTTCACCCCTTGGGCATTAGTTTGTTTAGTCTAAGTGGACTGGAAGATAGAAAATTGGACTGGGGAAAAATAATTTGTGCGATCACTTGAATATCATATGGAGTCAATTCATCCATAGTTAATAATCTTAACATTCGTATGGTCACTGGGGAATTTGGACCATATTGTACTGCACATTTCTGCAGCTCCTGTACTACCTTCCAGGAAAACAGATGATATTCATCAGGCTGTCCGGCAACAGGATCTCCCCTCACTACTGGGAACTCCATGGGTGCGTCACTAGACACAGTCACTATCTGCTGGGAAGGATTCTCTAATGGGGTATCAATAATTTCTGCTAACTCCCAATCCTCATTCTCCAGTGCCTGGGCTTTTATTTTCTGCCAAAAGGCTATGGGATTACGAGACTTTACAATAACCTGAGTAGGAGGCAATCTCCATTCTCAAGGATATTTGCAATGAACCTTACTGCCTTGCACTTTTTTTAATCTAACTTGACGTGGGACACTTTCTTCAGATGCCTCTCCCTCACTCTCATCCGACTCATTGTCAGATTCTGATGGCAGAGGCATAGAGGGCAGATGTGGTCTGTCAATTTTTGTTTTGTTATCTTTGACCTGCTTAACTCTTACAGAGGAGGATTTCATTAATTCTTGTGGTGTTTTATAAGACCTATTTTTAATTATGGAAACACAGGATCTAAATGGTTCGTCCGAATCATCACAAAATATCCCCTTTTTGGAAGAATAAGACCTCTTTTCCCTCAAAGTCTTTGTCTCCTTCTCCCTAGAAGGGGGAGGAGGTAAAGTCAAGGGAACTCCAGTCTCAGGAGGACTAAGTGGAGCAACAGGCTCAAGAGGAGGAGCAGAGGGAGTTGCATTAGAGGTAGAAGGAGCTACAGGAGGAGGAGAAGGAGGTGCAGGAGGAGCAGTAGGAGTTACAGCAACTGGATTCTCTGAAACTTCCCCAGATAGAGGAACAGGGATTTGAATTATTTCAGGTAGTTTTGACTTCTTAAAATCTTTCAGTTTCAAAAAGTAGGCGCCAGTTAGTTAGTAACTCCATGACTCCCTTGTCACCGTGTGTGGAACTATCAAACGGACGTTTACCCAATTCATCCCACACAGATATACTGAAAGCAACTTTGGAAGTTGCCTGGTAACCTTGGTCTCTGCTCCATTTTAGCATTTTTTGCAGAAGCAGGGTGTCTAACTTGATTCCACTCTCTTGCAAGATGAGATGCCACATCTGGATTACAACTTCATCTTCCTTCCTAAGTGTGGAACCCATTTCTCTAGGTGGTTCTCCTTAAACCAGGCATCTAAATATGGGGCAGGCCCCTTGGGGACTACACCGTCGCTCTTAAAGTTTCACCTAGAGCTCCACCCCCAGACGACTATCACTAGCCGTCTCTCTCCGTCCTCACAGGGATGTGAAAATCTACTTTATGAGATTGCTTCAGGAGTTACGCAAAATACAAGTAGAGTGATGAAAAAGAGAAGCTAAACAGTAGTTTGAATGTTGACTGCAGTAATCGAGAGCTGACCAATGGCGGTTGCAGGGCAACACAAGATTTCACAACACTCCGAGAACAAGGGGGTGAACAGCGCTCACGCAGCAGCAACAGCGGCTCCCGGAGGTGGTAGTGGCAGCTGGCAGCCGGGCAGGGACCCCGCACTGTGGTGAGATGAGCCGGGGCAGTGCCAGGCAGTAGCAATGGTGTTCTCAAAGCCCAGGCAGGAGCAACAGCTGCGAATTTGCCTGCCGAGTGGCTGTGAGAGTGATGGAGCTGGGTCCACTCCAGAACGTTGAGTCAGGGCAAGTTCGGGGTGCAAGACTGGGTCCAGGTCGGACTGGGTAAAGTGGTATGGAGTTTGCGTACAAAACCACGCAGTTTACGTACAGCTGCAGAGGTAAAGAGGAGCGGGGAGGGCCAGGCTGCAGGACAGGGTTGGATGTGTTGCCCACGGGGTTGATTACCCACGCTCTTGGTAACTTATGCACAACAAGAGTGATGAACGCAGAATCAAAAGAACCTCAGCAGCCAAGAGGGAAGTGCAGCAGCTTATGGTCTCTAGAACTGAGAAGCGGTGGGATGGATCGGGGGGGCCAGCAGCGGTCTGGTCCTCCCAGCAAGGCAGTTCCCTGGTAAATCCTGGAGATGGACCCTCTGATCTGTTCTTTGTTTGCTTCGCAGTCGTCTTGTCTTCTTTCCCTTCGCAATCACATCGGGGTCACCGTATGTCACAGTTGGGGTGGAGGGAGCCATCCTCCCGGGTGTACTGGAGAAACTGAAAACTGAGGTCTTCCCCCCCCCCTCACTGGGAAAGAGGAAAGAGAGGAGGGAGAGGAAAAAAAAAGGTACTTTCCCAATGGGAAATCACTGCCCTGTCGAATCGTGCAGTATAGTTTTTCCCTCTCCCTTTGATGTGTGCAAGAACTGCTACCAAGAAAGAAAAACGGGAACAGAGGAGGGGAAAACCTCCCAAAAAGATTCTCCAATGAAAATCTGAGCAGAATCTATGGCTGGTAAACAGGCTAAGAACAAAACCACCTCTGAACTGCTACTCCGACCTTGTTCCAGCTCCTGCAGCAACCTGAAATCCTCTCCACCCCATTTCCCAGGAGATAAGAGGGAAAAAAAGTAAAAAAGAGCTCCTTACCCCTCCCCAAAGACAAGATCCTGAGGACCATCAACTAGGAATGTGGTCTTACCAACCACTTCTTTTGTGTTAAACTGCCTAAGTCACAGTCAATCTGCCCATGCAACATTCCTTTCACACACTGGGTAGGGGAAGGGAAAAATTCCTACTTAGTTTCTGAGAACCAGCAAGACCATGACATTATCCACCCCTAATTTTTCCTTTCCCATGCCACCACACTTTACCAAATAAATCTTTTTGAACTCCATACATACATGCAATTCCTAACTATATACACATTCACAAATATGTAGGTACAAATACAGATACAGACTTATGGTCTGTTTACCCAAAGATAATATTCCCTTGAGGTATGCACTGGGTTTCCACATCTTCCTGCATCACCCACCATGTGCAACTGGGTCCTTGGGCAAAAACAATCCCACAAATGGATTTGCCTTTGCTTGAGACAGGGTTAACCAAAACTGTTTTATCTAACATACCTCTCATACAAATCACTGGGACTTTGTCTCCATCTACAGTGTGAAGGTGTCGGGGTAGGTGGCGGGTCCGTTGTGCCCCTGTTGGGGGATGTAGAGGAGGAGGATTTTGATTTAGACACCTTAAGGTCTTTCCTCTGAAGAAAAGCAGTGGTCATGGAGAACTTGGAAAAAGATGCCAGTCCTGACTACTGGAGAAGGAATGTAAGCAATAAGGAAACAACCAATTGTATGTGAGAGGTGCTAACAACTGAGAGATAAGAAGCTAAAGATAGAAAGGCATGCAAGGCTCTGTGCTCAGTGTGTGTATGCTGAGTGTGTGTGAGAAACAGTAGTTTTTGAGCTGTATAGAAGAGTAATAAATACTGAATATTGAATCATCATCATAAGGTGCCCAGTTTTTATTTTATGGTCGTCCTCGTATACAACAACATGAAGAGACTATGACCGGGCAGGGCCAGTTCGATTGATGGAACCTCTAGTGTCGACTAATCATGCAGCCTTCGCCAGGTGTTGATCCCAGTGTTTGAAAGTCCTTGCACCCAATGCTTTCAGGGTAGTCTTCAACAGTCCATTGCACTGTTCAACCTTCCCTGCAGTTGCTGCATTGTATGGGATGTGATAATGCCATGAGTGATGCACTCAATGCCATGCTCTTTCGCCCAGGTGGTAACTAAACTGTTCTTGAAGTGGGCCCCATTATCTGACACAAATCGCTCCGGGGTGCCGTGTCACCACAGGACTTGCTTTTTGAGGTCCAGGATGGTATTTCTGCCAGTGGCATGGGGCACCGGATGCATCTCCAGCCATCCAGTGGTGGTTTCCACCATGGTGAGCACATAGTGCTTACCTTGACGGGTCTGTGGCAGTGTGATATAATCAACCTGCCAAGCTTCCCCATACCTGTATTTACTCAAACATCCACCATACCACAGGGGTTTCAGTCTCTTAGACTGTTTAATGGCAGTGCATGTCTCACAGTCATGGATAACCTGAGAAATAGCATCCATGGTTAGATCCACCCCTTGGTCTCATGCCCATCTGTAGGTGGCATCTCTGCCCTGATGACCGGAGGCATCATGGGTCCATCGTGCTAAGAACAATTCCCCTTTGTGCTGCCAGTCTAGATCCACCTGTGACACCTCAAGTTGTGCAGTTTGGTCTGCCTGTTCATTGTTGCGATGCTCTTCGTTGGCTCAATTTTTGGGCACATGGGCATCTACGTGGTGGACTTTCACAATCAGCTTCTCTACCGGGGTAGCAATGTCTTGCCATATATCAGTGACCCAGATGGGTTTTCCCCTACGTTTCCAATTGACCTTCTTCCATCTGTCCAACCACCCCCACAGGTCATTGACCACCATCCACGAATCCCTGTAGATGTAAAGTTTTGGCCACTTCTCTCGTTCAGCAATGTCCAATGCTAGTTGGACAGTTTTGAGCTCTGTGAATTGACTTGATTCACCCTCTCCTTCCATAACTTCTGCAACTTGTTGTGTGGGACTCCATACAGCTGCTTTCCATTTACGTTTCATCCCTACAATGCGTAGTAGTAATCAGTAAAGAGTGTGTAGCATATTTCTTCTTCTGGTAGTTGGTTGTATGCTGGGGTTTCCTCCGCCAGTACCACCTGTTCCCCTTCTTCTTCCTCTGCTAGACCTAAATTCTCACCTTCCAGCCAGTTTGTAATGATTTCTAGGATCCCAGGGTGATTTGGGTTTCCAATTAGGGCGTGATCAGGGCGATCCATTTGCTCCATGTAGCGTCAGTGGCATGATGCATAGAGGGCATCTTCCCTTTGAACATCCAACTCAAAATCAGTCATCGAAGTGCCAGGAGGAGCTGTTCTTCTGTGCCAATCACCTCTGAGGCAGCTTGTACTCCTTCATAAACTTCTAGGATATCCTTTTCTGTTGGAGTGTAATTGCCTTCCGACCCTCTGTAGCTTTGGTTCCAGAATCCAAGTGGGCGGCCTTGGGTCTCGCCAGGCACCTTCTGCCAGAGGCTCCAGGAGAGACCCTTATCCCCAGATGCAGAGTAGAGTACATTCTTCACATCTGGTCCTGTCCTGACTGGCCCAAGGGCTACAGCATGGGCAATCTCCTCTTTAATCTGTTCAAAGGTTTGCTGCTGTTCAGGACCCCACTGGAAATCATTCTTCTTGCGGGTTACCAGATAGAGAGGGCTTACGATCTGGCTGTACTCGGGGATATGCATTCTCCAAAAACCTATGGCACCCAGGAAAGCTTGTGTTTCCTTCTTGCTAGTTGGTGGGGCCATTGCTGTGATTTTATCGATGACTTCAGTCGGGATTTGACGACGTCCATCTTGCCACTTTACCCCCAGGAACTGGATTTCTCGGGCAGGTCCCTTGACCTTACTCTTTTTAATGGCAAACCCAGCTCCCAGAAGAATCTGTATGATCTTCTTTCCTTTCTCAGAGACCTCTTCTGCTGTGTCCCCCCATAAGATGATGTTGTTAATGTACTGCAGGTGTTCTGGGACCTCACCCTTCTCTAGTGTAGCCTGGATCAGTCCGTGGCAAATGGTGGGACTGTGTTTCCACCCCTGGGGCAGTCGCTTCCAGGTGTACTGCACATCCCTCCACGTGAAAGCAAACTGTGGCCTACACTCTGTTGCCAAGGGGATGGAGTTCGTACTGGAACTCCAACATGTCTGGAACAGTGGCACTCAGCGGCGGGGTGGCTTCATTCAGGGCACGATAGTCCAGTCAATCTCCATTCTCTGTCAGACTTACACACAGGTCAGATGGGGCTGCTGAAGGGTGAATGGATCTTGCTGATCACTCCTTGGTCCTCCAGCTCACGGATCATCTTGTGGATGGGGATCACAGAGTCAGTTCGTTTGGTACTGCACTATTGTAGTGGCAATTGGCACTCACTGTTCCTCAGCCTTCAAAAATCCCACAGCAGAAGGGTTCTCCGAGAGGCCAGGTAGTGAATTCAACTGCTTAGCAGCCTCTGTCTCCACAGCAGCTATTCCGAAAACCCCTCTATGTCCCTTGGGGTCTTTAAAATTCCTATTCCTAAGGTAGTCAATGTCCAGGATACATGGGGCATCTGGACCAGTCACAATGGGGTGTTTCTATCAGTGCTTCTCAGTCAAGTTTACTTCAGCTTCCAACATGGTCAACTCTTGAGACTCTCCTGTCACCCCATAAATGGAAATGATCTGCATTCTCACATGTGCCCAGGTGACCAAGAAGGCCAATGGCATCCTGGTCTGCATCAAGAACAGTGTGGTCAGCAGGAGCAGGGAAGTGATCCTTCCCCTGTACTCTGCGTTGGTGAGGCCACACCTTGAGTATTGTGTTCAGCTCTGGGCCCCTCAGTTCAGGAAGGATATTGAGGTGCTGGAACGGGTCCAGAGAAGAACAACGAGGTTGGTGAAGGGACTTGAGCACAAGTCCTATGAGGAGAGGTTGAGGGAGCTGGGGTTGTTTAGTCTGGAGAAGAGAAGGCTTAGAGGTGACCTCATCACTCTCTTCAACTACCTGAAGGGAGGTTATAGCCAGGTGGGGGTTGGTCTCTTCTCCCAGTCAACCAACAATAGGACAAGGGGACATGGGCTCAAGTTCTGCCAGGGGAGGTTTAGGTTAGATGTTAGGAAGAAATTCTTTACAGAGAGGGTATTCAGGCATTGGAACGGCCTGCCCAGAGAGGTGGTGGATTCACCATCCCCGGAGGTTTTTAAAAAGAGATTGGATGTGACCCTTAGTGCCATGATATAGTAATTGGAGTTGGATCAGGGGTTGGACTTGATGATCTTGGAGGTCTTTTCCAACCCAATCTATTCTATGATTCTATGATTCTATGTCCTGAGGGCATTAATGTGCATTGAGTGCCAGTGTCAACCAAAGCCTTATATTCTTTTGGGTCTGATGTACCAGGCCATTAGATCCACACAGTCCAATAGACATGGTTTTCCAGTGCCTCTACCTGGCTAGAGGCAGGGCCCCTCTAATACTGGTCTTCATCCTGCTCGTCACAGTTTTCCTTCTGTGAATACTGGCATGAGGTACCTTCTAGCGGGTCAAATCCCTATCCATGGGATACTGGCACTGCACTCACTTTCACGGACTTTCCTTTTTTCCTCTTCTTCAACTCTTGTACTCGAGCTACCAAAACTTGGGTAGGTTTCCAGTCCCACTGCCTCATGTCTTCTCCATGGTCAGATAGGAAATCCCACAACTCAGTTCGTGAGGTCTGTCCACTCTTTCTAACTGGGGAGCGTCTAGTTCTCACTGGTGCCACATGGGAACTGTTTGTCTCAATCCTCTCTTTCAGTGTCTCCTGTTGATCTTTCATCTTGGTAGTTAGGGTCTTGAGGTCATTAATCAATGTCTCTACAGAGGAAATGTGGGTTTGTAGTGGTCCTAGGATCATACTGTCATACAACCAAAGTTTATTTGTTATCACTGGCTCTCTCTTTTCCCCAGTCTGCAATGATGTCAGGTAACTGGAGTGTGTAGACGGTCCCATACGTGTGAAGCTCCATCACATTTGTGGTGTACATTTAACCTTTTCAGGATCATCGGTGGGTTGCCCATCCCTTCCAAACAGTACCTCCAACAGTGCCATTTCCCTCAGGTTTAGGATCCCCTCCTCCATGGTTTTCCAACCCTTTGCATAATCGTCTGCCTGCAAGGAATCTCTGTAAATGAACCTCTCCCTCACACCATCCAACAGCCCTGCCCAGAGAGAAAGGGGTTTTGATTCTCTCACAAATGCCTCCTCAATGCCCACATCCTGGGCAATAGACCTCAAGAACCTTGTTTCACTGCTGTCAAGGTTTATGGCATCACCCATGGAGTCCCAAACTCGGATCATCCAGGTCAATACGGGATCATTAGGACGACGAATAACGTTCACTCGTAAACTCCGGAGGTTGTAATACTGATACCTTGGAGTTTTGATGTTTTGATTTTTTAATTTTTGTAGATCTTAGAAGTAGTTATGTAGTAAATGTAGATTTTAGAATAGCAGCATATTATCCCTTTACCCTTTAACACACCAGCTCAAACCCCTGTTACCCATTCCCATATCAATTCCCTAAATTCCACAGCCTGTTTAGTCTATTTTTTCAAGGTAGAATTGTAGAAGAACACCCTAACCCTACGGAACAAGATATAGCCATAGACCCAACAACCTTCAGGCCTAGAATTCTGGAAGGCCTCCAAGGACATTACATGCTCTGAGGAAGATGAAGACGAAGAAGAGGGGGTCCCAAAACACCCCCAGACCCAATTCCCAAGGGCAGAACCTGGGTGGTGGTTGGACGGGGATTGGATGAAAATCATTATAAAAACTGCGGACATCTGTGTCGTTGTTTGTGAGGATGACCAAAATAATAAAACTGGGCACTAGATGATGATGGCCTAAATTCAGCTTTTATTGTTCCATCCAGAATATTACATCTTGTTCTTCACGCAGTTGCACTCACACACCGTCTGTAGAATCTTACATACTAACACTATTCTTAGCTCTGTTATCTATAATTTACTACTAGCCTTCACATATGATTGGATGTTCACCTCTTATTTACATTCTTTTCCATGCTGCTAGGCACCACGGCCTTGCTGCATCCTCTGACACATCTGTATTTCGGGAGCGTGCATTGGGGTGTTCTGGAAAGCCTGGGGGCTCATTAAAGCCTTTGTATCCTTATCTTCTACCTAATTTGGCTTGGAGTCTTTTTTTCACACAGCCATTTAGGTAACAGTTTTGGTGACTCCGTACGGGGAACTCGGGACCTGTGAGTCCTCCGGATCGATATTCCGTTTTGCAGGGATTTCTTGCCCGGTTGGCATATCTTGAAGAATTCCTACTCTGATCTTGGAGAGCCCAGCTTCTCGGAACCGCACGCAGAGGAGGTAAGATAAAGAACAAAACTCCTAGAGAATTTTTATTAGCAGCTGCGGGAAGGAGTTTTCCCCAGGGCTAGGGAATACGGTGAGACTGGGAAGGGAAACTTGGACTTGGGCCCAAAAAGTCAGTGTTTTCCCAGTCTGTTGGCAAAGGGATTTTTGCTGGAGTGGGCAGTGGAACTGCCCAGAAAGTTTTAGTTAGGGCAGGTAGGAGGATTTCGGGTTTCATGTTGGTCAGGTGTGACCGCAGAAGCGGGGGGACGCCTTCCCTGGTTGAAACTCTGTGTTTCTGCCTGAACCTGGTAGTGTTTGGATTGGATACAAAGTCTGCAGAGTGTGTGTGTGTGTGTGGTTGTGAGTTCTAGGTTGGATCTGTCGTTTTCCTTGTGTGTTGTTTTTAACATGGGATGTACACAAGCTAAAGAGGAGTGCCGCAGCCCGAGTGGGAAAGGACTGACAGCACTCAGGGGGTTCGCAGTCTGCAGCAGATTTATTGATGGTACAGGAGGCGTGAGGGCGCTTCCTGGCGCTGAGCCGCGAAGGTGCTGCCCAGAACAAAGGGCGAACAGGACTTATATAGGGTTAAGGAAGGAAGGGTCTAGAAACTGGGAGGAGTATGTGATTGACATAAGGGGAGAACCAATAGGGGAGTAACAGAGGGAATACATTAACTTTTAACCTATAGGATGATCTGGGGGGTGTGGTGAGACCGCCTTACTGCGGCAAAATCTCACCAATCATAACAGGGGACTGAACAACCAATCAGGGAGGAGAGTTCATGAGGGAAAACTTATAAGGGAATAAAATATGAATTTACAACTGGGGTATAATGGTTTTAACATGCATTAACATTACTAATGGGGGTGAAACAACATTGTCCATGTCAAGCAGGTTCAAAGGTCTGTTCACAGATGTCCATTCCAGTGTGTAAGTCCATAGTTTTAAACTTCATCTTCATTATATTCTTTGTAGATCTGTCTCCACTTGTGGTATAGTCTCTGTTTCTGTTTGGTGCCTTCCACATCTCCCCCTTTTTTGTTTGTTTGATGCGAGGCTATGTCGAGGACAGGTAAGTCAACGGATATCACAGCAGAGTTAGTAGTAGGGAGGCAATACCTTTTGAAACAGGTGAAAACACAAGACAGAACACAAGTAATAACAATAACAGAGAGTAAAACTGAAACCGCAATCAAAATTAATTGTTTGGTCCAATTGGGGAGGGACCCCAATTGAGTCCTTCAAACAAATCTTTGGAACTCCACTTTGAGTCCTGTTTTATATCATTAACTAATTCGTGTAATTGTTGAATATTAGACCGGATTGAGGTAGAATGATCAGAGAAATTAAAGCAACACAAATCTGAAAATTCTTTGCAGCCATGATTGTGTAATAATAACAAAAAATCAATGGCAGCCCTATTGTGTAAGGAGATACCTTTTAAGGTTTGTGAGTCCTCTAAGAGTGCAGTGAGGGCATTAGACGTAACATTCGCTTCCTTAGACAGCCAGCATGTGAGGTGACTAAGTGTAGTTAACGCATGATCTGTGGCAATGCCTGCTAAGAAAAAGGACACCCAAAAGTCCTTGGCATCTGACCACAGATACACGTGTGGATCGCACCTAGAATCAGTTGGTGGTAGGTATTCATTAGGCCGAAATGGTTTTGGGGTGGCTGGCTGTTGTTTTGGGGTTAATTGTAGAATGGGTTGATTTTTAGAGTCCAATTGCTGATAAAAATTTAGAAATGGAAGATCTGGTTTTTTGTATGTAGATTTCCCAGGGGCTAGTAGAGGTTTCAATGTGACCCAAAGCTAGTTGTTCATCGACGAGATTATTCAATGCCTGCAGCTTCTCGGCGGTCAAGGGCCACTGGTCTACCCAGACTGGATCTGAGGTGGTCCAGACCAGCGGGGGAAGCTGCAGCTCCCCAGTGACCCCTGTTAAAAAACCGATGTGAGTTTTATTCCCCATTGTACCATGACATCCCTTCCCCACAACGTGAGGGGGATGTCGAGAATAAAAGGACATACTGAAGCTGATTGTTGTTCTGGTCCTGTGATGCGTACAACCATATTACTCTGTAATGGAAATTGTGAGCCCCCCACCCCGCTGATGTTAATTAGTGTGGGGTTTAGAGGCCAGGTGGAAGGCCAGTCTTTTTTAGCTATTATAGTAACGTCAGCACCTGTATCCATAAGGCCTGTCACTTCCACGCGTGATGGACTTGTGATATCTGAAGAAGATAAACAACACGTTAAAAGTGGTCGGGACGTAATTGACTGGGTCCAATACACCTGAGGCGTTGCTTCTGATAAGGCAGTAAAGGAAATTAGCTGAGCAATCGGTTCGTCATTGGTTACATGAACAGGGGGAGAAGAAACATTAACTGAAATAGAGAAAACATCCGTTTTTAAAATCATACATAACACAGGAACAATAAAGATACCTTTGGCTATCCCGGATTGGGTAGAGATAACTAAATAAACATCATTGTAAGGTAACATAGAGGAAGGAACAACATCAATTAATTGTGCTTCGTTTAACAAAATAGTGGAAGGAGAGGAGGGGAATAACTGAATCCAGGGTAACATATCAGAGGGAGGGGAAGATGATTGTTCATCTAAGCCATTGAGAACCGTTTCTGATTCATTGGGGAATTTGGTGTCGGAGCGCCCCCCCTGGCGCTCTGCTGGAAGTTTCCCGACTGATGTAAATTGTCCTGTGATTTAAAGGAGACCTTGCGCTGCAAATTGGGTGTTTTAGGTGGCAAGGGATTGCCATGGACATCAGTAACAGATTTACAGTCTTTTGTCCAATGGCGTCCCTTGCCGCAGCGCAGGCATGGGGTTTTGGGTAAAGCAGGGGTAGATTTGTTCTGGAGTTCAGGGCACTGTTTCATCACGTGGCCCTTCTGCTTACAATGGAAACAACGATTTGGACCAGAAAGAGCGGCAGCTAGGAGGTTAGCTTTGTGAGTGTTTGAATTAATGTTTCTGCAGGCTTCGATCATATCTATGATCGTGGGGTTTTTAAGCAATATCAAAGCTTTCCGGCACTCCTGATTAGCATTCTCGATAGCAAGTTTTTGAAATAAAATGTCTTGAGACTCCTTTTGGGAAACCTGTTTAACGATTGCCTCTTTGAGGCGGGAGATAAAGTCAATGAATGGTTCGTCTTGTCCCTGTTGGATTAGGGTAAATGAAGGAGTGGTGGTATATGCATCCGCTACTTTTTTAATTGCTTGTAAACCCAAATCCTGGGAGATTTGGAGATATTCCCTTCTAATTCCGATTTGCTGTCGCTTGTCGGTAAAGGGGCCTTCCCCAAACATAACATTAATTAGGTGATCTGTAGGGGCCTTGCGCTTAGGTAATTTTTCGTTAACATGTTTAACGATTAAATTCTTCCACTCACTTTCGAAAACCGAGTATTGTATAGTAGTAAGGAGCCCTTTCGCTACTACACGCACATCGTGGGGTATTAATGTATGTACCTGGAACAAGGTATCTAAAAGTCCCAGTGTGAAAGGAGCTCCGAGTCCATAGTCTGTGACTGCTTTTTTAATGTCCCGCAAAATTGGATAGGAAATAGGAAACCATTCCGGAGCTGTGTTGGGATTGTCATAAAACACGGGAAATGCCCGCAGAAATTCCGTATCCCCTGCCTGCATAGCTTGGGCCTTGCAGGCCTTCCAGATATCAGGGGTTTGTAGGTTACCGGAGTGGTGGGCCCGGTGTTTACCATGGGCGCCGCCATCTTTGCGGGAGCAAGTCACGCGTGAGAAAACAACGTCGCGTCCGGATAGTGCGTCATTACAAGAGGACGTCGATGACGTTAGGGAAGAGGTGGAGCTACTAGAGGAGGGCGTGGCCAGGGGACTACGAGGGTGCCTCCCATTCCCGACGTCACGGCCGCGCGCTTTTTCCATTTCCCGCGCGGCGCGTTCCCCCCGCCCCTTAGCTTTTCGCGCCACCCGTTGACTCCTCCCTTCTCCCTCAGCCGCGTCGTCATCTTGCGCCCAGGAACAAGAAGGTCCCAAATCAAGGTGTCCCCCGCCATTTTGAGCGCGCCGCGGTGATGTATCACGCGGCTTGGAATTCTTAATCTTCATCCGGCTCTGTAGAGCCGTCAGAACAAGCCTCCACGCAATTAGCGCTTCACCAGCCGTAGAATCTCCTCGCTCTTTTTCCACCCAGAGGGAAAAACCAATTTTGTCCCAGTCTTTGACGTTAAGCACCTCCGGGACTTGCTCGCCTTTTAAATGCAACCACTTAGCCAGGGTCTTTAACGCTCTTTTGTCGACGGGATGGCTTGTCGGCAGTTGTGCGAGCATGGCCTTTAAGTGGTGGTAAATAGCTTTCTGCGGTGCCGAGAGACGGGCTCCCATGGTGTTAAAGTTGCACACACAGAGGTTGCGGGGATGAGAATCGGGGAAGGAGGGAAGGAACT